>NC_035447.2:15878013-16178013 GCF_002127325.2 Helianthus annuus | reverse complement strand
TCTTAATTACTTGCTCCAATTTTTGAGGAATTTTATTGTTGGAATCAACTAGTCTACCACGTTATAGGCGTGCATTAGACTCATTATAAAAATATGTGGTTGTCCTCTTGGGACACAAAGATAACTGGAGCATAAGCAGTTGATTACGTGACTTACTTAGTCACTCACTCTATTTAGGTCAGTGAACTTGTCTGGTAATTTGTTCTTTAATATTGGTGAATGAATTATACTTTAAACTTCTAATTCATAGTTTATAGTCTGAGGATCAAGATGACATAATAATTCATTTCACTTTTCACTTTCCAACTGCTTGTTATCTCCCCCTAATGTTGGGAACATTCATTCACTAAAGTGAAAACCAGTGAGCCATAAACAAATTTCTTACTAATGGCTTTAAGTATTTAATCATAGACGATTATTTATACCCAACATATTCTCAAACTTTTTAGAAGTCCCATCTTTGTGGGTGTGGTGGATGAGTTTCAATATATGTCGCACAACCAAAATATTTGATTAAACATCTTTGGTTTCTGACCAAAAAACCAATTGTATGGGGAGAACTATAACATATTGGCTTGATGTGAATTGATGGTACTATATATAAAATTACATGTACCAAAATAAACTTTTGCTCCTCTCATGATCATTGGCTTTGTAAACAATAGTAATCTGGATTAATATGCTTCCTATCACATTAGCTAAGGCATAATCACACAAGCTTCAGGTTGTGGATTTGATAACCATTTAGACGATGCATCGATTTAAAACACTAAATGGTATCATGTTCGAGATATCCTTTAATCGCTTCCAGAATATTTAGGTATACACACCCTCGTTTATTTTGCAAATATATAATTTCCCTTGAGAGCAAACATTACATGCTAATTATTATCTTGAAGAATCTTCTAGTTCTTCATTATGTTTCACATCATCATTGACTCGGTGTGGTCTAACCGGTCATGCCAACTAATTAAATAATTATGATCCATAAACTTCTGGTTTATGATCATATGTGTATTACTTGCTCGTATGTAATACAAAACATATGATACGAGAGAATATATTATAACTTCAAAGTTAAAACCATCACGTTATGCAATTACTCCTTAGTTTGCCACTTTTGGTGGTCCATCTCATTATTAAAATAGCCATCATTACAATTCTTATAGTCAATCTCATCATTACAAATGACTCAATTAGGTCCATCACTACATTTACAATGATTAATATATAATCACGTTCACTTTTGGGAATGGAGTAGAACCAAAACAAGCTTCATAGTTTTTCATTATTTACTCTGTCACATGAGTATAAAAGCATTTCATTTTTTCATGACTCTTATAATGATATTGCTACTTTAGGAGCATATGTCTCAAGTGTGACAAATGAAAAGAATTTAATCAATTTTTCCTTGTAAATAATGTTCTATTTGCTTACCATCAATTGAGAAGTAGTTGAGTCATATAAGATTTATCAATCTTATATCTTACGACCTTTATAACGATCATTGTATAGTCATCACATTATTAACATGGTTGATCTCATTACAAGAGCATTATAACAATTTCCTCAATTACCATGATTATGAACTTTACACCACTTATTATATCATCACATTCAGTTCAAGAAATGGATTATAACAAAACAACTATCATGGTGACATCGTTATAATTTTCTTAGTTGTTATATACATGATCGTGACCTTACATTGGTCATTCTATCATCACATTCACTTCATGAATGGATTAGAATCACACAACTTTTATGATAGGATAATTAACCACAACTTTGTAAATAAATGATTGCATACAGAAGATATATAAATACTGAAATGATAATATACACAAAACTAAATTATGCAATACATAATGTATTAACATGTCACTATATAAGATAAGTTATCATAAGAGCTCCATGAAAGAGATATTCTTTTCATCAATAATAAGTAAACACAACGACTAGTATATCCAAACATATATATGTTTCATTTTGAAACTTAAACAAATGTCGCTTTCAAGTTCTCAACATTTAATAATTTATTTACAAATATTTATTTGTCATATAGCTAGTTTATAGGCAACTAAAATATGTTTAGAAAACAGTGACTTATATAGTTGTGTAGTAAACCATAAATCAAAACTACTTCAGGCCAAATAAAAACTAAACAAGATAACTAAACTACGATTCCTTTTATATTATTTGACAACTTTTAGTCGCTTTTTCCTTTACCTTTTTTTTCTTACTCAATTAACACTGTTTCAAAAATTTAAAGTTCCCCTATTTTATTCGTAAACAAATTTCAAAACTACTAACCATGTATCTTGATCATGCTAACTTATTCAATTAAATCACTCAAATGAATACACTTATATACGATAAAGACAATGATAGCAATAACAATAACTATATGGTTCGTATAAGTATGATTAAAAAAAACCGCCACCATTTAAAACATTATCTTGCGAACAAATTTGTCTATAGGTAACAGTGCATCACGAATAAACTATCTAATATTGTATGAATTCACCTATCACGGTATAAGTGTATACCTAGCCAAAAGTATACCTTGTATAATATTGTTACTCTAATTTGAAAAATAACCAAAAATCTTCATCAAGTCCTCATGGTGTTTAATAGGAAAACTTGTCAATTCAATTTCAATAAGCAATCAAAATAATCATATATATAGAAAAATATACTGCAAAGACTGTGCATCTAGTCAACACCATCTTACAAATGCATACTACTATTGTATTGTGAAGACAAATGTATTTTATTAACTCTAAAACACGTAGACAATAAATCTTTTAATCACCAAATGTATTAGGTTTATCAACATAACAAGATTCATAATACTTTTACTAAATAATATATTTACTTTAGTAAAATACTACCGGTTAGTCATCTATATACACGAAACTACACATAAACTAAATCTGAATGCATCATACATTCTATTATGATCCATATAAAACTACTTTAACGGATGTAAAAAAAACTAACACTAAAGGAATATGTTATTAACAAATAAACAAGTATATCCTAGCAATGTTCGCAAATAATAAATAAACCTTCACTTTGACAAACTCTTAGGAATATCAACATCCTCCACATATGATAGTATTCACAATATACATACCATAATACATATCATATCTACACAGTAATACAGAATTTATTAATAATAAGCATACTTGTTGGATATCAGTTAAATAATTGTGCATTTAATTATAATTACAAATATATATCAACACATGTTGTAGTATATACAATTGATAATTCATAATAATTTCTAACCAAACCGTTTCATGTACTTGTTCTAAAACTCATTGATTTATTCAAAAACATTAAATTTGTTAATAAATAACCTTATTAATATATTTTAAGAAGTGGATCAATTAACTTTTTTGTTTCCTTACTACTACCATAACCCATTAGAAAATACATCATATATAGAGCTATAGTTTAAAACTATTATAAATAAATTAATATAAAATATTGGTGGGGAATAGATCTTCCCAGTATTGCAGGTCAAAAGAATGTAACATTTTATATGAAGGTTACCTTTCCAACCAGTGATACCTTATGAATCCGGCCAAAAGCAGATCTGTAGGAGAGCTTGACATTCGAAGCAATTTAACCCGGAGTTATAAGTTCTTCCATTGCATGGCAGTTGTCGTCCAAAGTAGAGCAATGAAGGTTCCAAAAAAAAAATGGACGATGGTTCCAGAAAAAACAGGGTTTGAGAGAAAAGTTCGTTCATGCTGATAACGTGTTGTAAAACAACAGCCTACTAGCGACTAGTATATGTACATAATCAAAGGAACACATAGAGAAAGATAGAATAAAGAACTATTATTCATTGAGAGGTCCATCATTTACAAATGTCAATATATATAGGCACTATGACATTAATACATACATAAATGATATGAGAGTTGGTAATGTGGATGGTCACTAATAAATAATATATTCATAACAATTATTAACAATATTAAAAAAAGAATACCATCATTTGTAGTATCTAATTATCTATCATGCCTTATATAAAAAATCTATTGTCTCATGATGAATTGTTATGACCACTTTAAATCTCTACATAACAATTCAGTGGCCCATTGTTTGTTGTTTGATCTCAGGGTTTTTTTCCATTCAAAAGTTTTGTGGCCCATTATTTATTGTTTGACAAGGGTTTTTTCATTTCAAAAGTTTAGAGATCAATGTGAGAGAGAGTGAAAAGGGTTTTCTTCTCCACACCACCTTCTCTTTCTCTCTCTACTTCAACCAACTGTGGCTACTTCTCACCTACCGTCTCTACCGTGCCACTCTCCTCACCGCCGCAACACCACCTCCATTACAGATCTAGCCTTTTTATCTCACATACTTACCCATCAACACCAACCACCGCAACAAATACCTCCACCGTCGTCGTCATCTCAAACCTCTAGTGTTGTTGCTAATCTTAAAAAACAAAACTTAGTACCGCCGGAGAGGTGCAACCGCCTATCTCTTCTCTCTCATTTGTTTTGCTGATATATGATCGTTCTTACGCTTTGATGATTATTATTGTTCATGATTAATGCTGAGAGTTTGTTGGCGTTTCTTTCTTTTTTCCTATTTAAGTTTATTATTATTATTTTTTGTATGTAAATGTCAGTTTAAAGTTTGAAAATATGTTAATACGATTCTTAGATTTGATCTACGGGTTGTACACCTTTGTGACCATATTTAAGTATCAAAATCGTTTGATCTACGGGTTTTCTGGTTCATCAATGAGATGAACGACTCTGCTTATTTTTTTTTTCTAGTTGATGATCATCTTTAGTTAGGGAGTAATTATGTTTCCTTACTCATTGTTGTTAGGTTTATATCTTTAAGGTTTCTACATCTTATTATATTAACCGTTAGCAACCATACCTTGTGTTTTTACATGAAGAATCTTATCGGTGATATGCCAAATTACTAGTATTTGTGAGTCCAAGGTTTGTGTGACGAAAGAATATGAATAATTTTGTTGCTTTTGATCATATTGAGGTTATGACTACTTATAAATAGTTGCTGTTGAATTTTTAACTAAATACATCTTAATATAATAGTTGTCTGTTGTTACATTATATATATATATATATATATATATATATATATATATATAGGGAGCCGCTAAAATAGAAACCACCTCCAGTTGTAAGAACCGCGAGAACCACTTTCAACCAATCAGATTATGCCAACTAAAGGGGTGTTTTGGTCTTTTACCCCAAATGTCTAATCTCTCACCATCTCTCTTCATTAATACCACCATAAATATCTCTGTCCTTTTTTTAATTGTCTCTCTCTTCACTTTTTCAAATGTAGAGCTTCTGCATAACCCACCACTTCATCTTCTTCACTTCTTCCCCACTCTACATATCATCCATTCCCTCAAAATTGACTACCCATTTACTACCCAACAGCCCATTTCTCTACTCTTTGTCCGATAACGGCAACCAGGAGCTAGCAACTGGTGCCGGCCACATACCCGCCACCGTTGTGGCCTCGTTTTCCAGCGACAATCACACACCCGACACCCCCTTCATCTCATGTCTCCGGTACACGCACACCACACCCACACCCTGGTTTTTCCGGCAACGAGACGAAGCGAGAGAGATCGAGACGGATGACCAGAGAGAGAGAGACGCATGGGAGAGGAAATGGTGGACCGTCGACGGCGCCGCCGCTCACGGCGGCAGCGGTTGTGGGTTCTACGATGAGCTAGGTGGTGATGTTGATGACAAGGTGAGGTGGAAGATGACTGTGGTTCGGGTTTTCTCCGTCGAATGGTGGTTTCAGGTGGCAGCCAGCGGCGTCAGTGGTCGTGGTTCAGTTCGTATCGATTTGATTCAGGTCCGGGTAAGATGTTCGCAGATTGTTTTATGTTCTTAGTGAAATCCCTTTTATAACTCTTTAAAGAAAATCAAAACCCCAGTTGTTAATTTGGATTTTGAATTACTGTACGAACATGAACCACAGTCATCTTCGCAGTAAAATCCCTTTTATAACTCTTAAAAGGAAACAATGGTGTGTGTGTGTTTATCTTTTTTTTTTGGGATTTTGATTACATGTTCTAGAAAACAGAGGCTTATATTATTGTGTTTGAATTGAATCCGGTCAAGAAAATAGGGTAGTGACACAGAGGCTTATATTATTGTGTTTGAATTGAATCCGGGTCAGAACTTGGTTCAAGTTGGATTTGTTACGCATATCAGGTTCGGGTTAAATCCGGTCAAGAAAATAGGGTAGTGACACAGTTCGGTAGCGGCTCGGGTTTCAGCTCGACGCGGTGCAACTCGGGTCAGTTTTCGGGGTTTGGTTTGGGTCGAAAGCAGTCAACGGACCCGGTTCGGGTCAACAGCAGTAAAACAAGTCAGAGACGGTCAACTGAGGACCGGTAAAGTTTAAACGTAGCGATAGAAATTTTATATATTTGTTACGTTGGGCATTTTGATAGAAATTTTATACACTAAACAAGTCAGAGACGGTCAACGGACCCGATACTTTAGTGACTTGTTACGTTGGGCATTTTGATAGAAATTTTATATATTTGTGTTTATATTGTTAAAAATTATTGAATTTTGAAAAGATAACGAAAACTTGAGTTGTCGGCTTATTCCAAAAACAGAGGAAACTCTGTCTGTTTCCGTAAAAACGTAAAACGTAAATAGTTTAACATAAATTGTAAAATGTAAAAAGTTTAGCGTAAAACGTAAAATGTAAAAAGTTTAACGTAAAACGGAAAAAGTTTAACGTAAAACGTAAAAAGTTTAACGTTAAACGTAAAAAGTTTAACGTAAAACGTAAAGAGTTTAACGTAAAACGTAAAAAATTTTACGTAGAAAGTTTAACGTAAAACGTAAAAAGTTTAAAAAGTTTAACGTAAAACGTAAAACGTAAACTTTTAGGTAAAAAATATTTAACGTAAAACGTAAAACTTTTTCTACGTAAATTGTAAGACGTAAAAAACCGTGTGATAAAACAGAGAGTAAACAAGGGGCGTAAAAACGGGGCATAAAAGGTTTACGCAACAGTAAAACGTAAAACTTTTTCGTAAAAACCCGAATTCCAAAAAAGTAAAAAGTTTTACGTAAAACGTAAAAAAGTTTTACGTAAAACGTTAAAAGGTTTACGCAACAGTAAAAAGTTTTACGTAAAACGTTAATCTGAGCCGAACCCCGTTTTTTTTCGAGATACACTTTGTTTTGATGTTGTTGGTTTTTTATTCCCCCCCCCCCATAGTCGATGATGATAACAATATATCCGAGACACCTCCAGAGTTTGCGATTTCTGGGTGCATTCGTTACAAGACATAAAACGTTAAAAGCTTTACGCAACAGTAAAAAGTTTTACGTAAAACGTAAAAAGTGTTACGCAAAACGTAAAAACGTAAAAAGTGTTTCGTAAAATGTAAAACGTAAAAAGTAAAACATAAAACGTAAAAAGTTTACGTAAAACGTAAAACGTAAACTATAAAACATAAAAAACCGACGCGTAAAACGTAAAAACGTTAAAAATGTTGAGGTAAAAAACCGGCACGTAAATCGTAAAAAAAGTTAACGTAAAAAACCGGCGCGTAAAACGTAACAAAACCGGCGCGTTAAAACGTAAACTTTTTTATCGTAAAACGTAAACTTTCGGACGTAAAACGTTAAAAAAGGCGCGTTAAAACGTAAAAAATTTAACGTAAAACGTAAAAAAATGGCGCGTTAAAACGTAAAAAAATTAACGTAAAAACGGCGATTTTCTGTTGCGTTCGGTTTTGCGTAAAAACATTTTTGTAAAAAAAAAAATAAACCGTAAACTAGTTAACGTAAACCGTAAACTTTTTATCGTAAAACGTAAAAACGTGAAGCGTAAAAAGTGTTACGTAAATTTTTTCGTAAGTTTTACGTAAAACGTAAAAAGTTTTTCGTAAGTTTCACGTAAACTTTTTCGTAAGTTTTTCGTAGGTTTTACGTAAACTTTTTCGTAAGTTTTTACGTAAAACGTAAAAAGTTTAACGTAAAACATGAACATTTTAACGTAAAACGTAAAAACTTTTACGTAAAACGTAAAAAGTTTAAATTTTTAACGTAAAACGTAAAAAGTTTTTCGTAAAACGTAAAAAGTTTTACGTAAAACGTAAAAAGTTTTACGTAAAACGTAAAAAGTTTAAATTTTTAACGCAAAACGTAAAAAGTGTACAAAAAGGGCGCGTTAAAAAAGTGAAAAAATCGGCGCGTTTAAAACGGCGTGTAAAAAAAAGACGCATTAAAAAACGTGGAGAAACGGCGCGTTTTAAAAAAACGACGCTTGAAAAAACGGCGCGTAAAAACGCGTAAAAAATGGCGCGTTAAAAAACTTCGGAAAAACGTCGCGTTAAAAAACTTTAAAAAAACGGCGCATTAAAAAACTTCGGAAAAACGGCGCGTTAAAACGGCGTGTAAAAAATTTGTCGCGTTAAAAAACGTGGAAAAAAACGGCGCGTAAAAAACGTGTAAAAAACCGCGCATTAAAAAAACGGCGAATGAGAAAAACGACGACTTAAAAAACGGCGCGTAAAAAACGGCGTCAAAAAACGGCGCGTTAAAAAAACGCCGATTGAGAAAAACGACGCCTTTAAAAAATGGCGCGTTAAGACGGCGTGTGAAAAACGGCGCGTCAAAAACGGCGTTAAAAAACGGCGCGTTAAAAACGCCGATTGAGAACGGCGCGTTAAAAAACGGCGCGTTAAATACGGCGCGTTAGAAACGGCATGTTAAAAAAACGCCGATTGAGAAAAACGGCGCGTGAAAAACAGCGCGTGAAAAACGGCGCGTAAAAAACGGTGTAAAAACGGCGCGTGAAAAACGGCGCGTAAAAAACGGCGCGTAAAACGGCGCGTTACGCGTGAAAAAACAGCGCGTAAAAAAAACGGCGCGTTAAAAAACGGCGCGTAAAAAAAACGTAAAAAGTTTGACGTAAAACTTAAATTGTAAAAAGTATAAAAATCTTTTAAAAAAATCTGAATTTAAAAATGTTTTTAATAAAGAAATTATGTTTAAATAATAAAAGTAATAAAAAGTAATTAATGAATAGGATAAAAAGGTAATTTAAAATTAATATATATAAAAAGACAAAATAGAGTTATTTTACTTAAATACCCTTTTGTATTATAATATTAAAGACATAATAAGACAAAAAGCTTTTAATATTAATATTAACTACTTTTAATCACATCCATCCATCTAGTTGATCTAAGGGCCATAAAGTGGTTCTCATGGTTTTTACAACTAGAGGTGGTTTTCATTTTAGCGATCCCCTATATATATATATATATATATATATATATATATATAGGTATATATATATATATATATATATATAGGGAGCCGCTAGAATAAAAACCACCCCCAGTTGTAAGAACCGCGAGAACCACTTTCAACCAATCAAATTATGCCAACATAAAGGTTATTTTGGTCATTTACACCAAATATCAAATCTCTTCTCTCTCTCTCCATTTATTGCCATCAGAGAATTTAAATTCTCTTACTTTTCTCTCTCTTCAAAATATAACCCTTCACCTTCACCTTCACCTTGACAATTCTCTGTTTTCCATTTCATTAATTTAGAGAAACTTCAGACCTCAAACCCTAACCCCAAACAAACCAGCCGCACCTTCCTTCTCTCTCGCAACTCCGGTCGACGGAGCAACTCCGGTCGGCTGCTAGCGGCAATTTAAGTCCGGCAACCCCTTTTTCTTCTCTCCCCTTCTCGTTTTCAGTCCGACAACACACAAGAAGGAGCCGACGTTGGTTTCTGGCTCGGCTGTTGATGATGATGACGGCGATTTTGATGGTGATGGTGGTTCCGGTGACGACTCCAGCAGCCAAGGTAACTGGGTGAATCTTTCACACCCTCTTTTCTTCTCTTTTTTTTTATCCGGCTCGATCGACGAATTTTCCGACACATTTTGTATTTATATGAATTATGGTTTGTGTTGTAGAATTGTTGTTGGATCTATGAATTAGTGGTCTGCTTACACGCTATCTTATAAGTATGTGGTGGAATCTGATACAAAATTAGGATTAAAAATATTGGCCTTGTATAATTAATTGGTTAGGAGATTAACAGTGAAAGGAAAAAGTGACTTTGAAAGGGATAGAGAGAGACAATTATATCTTTCCATACAAAGTATTGGTTTAAGCTATTAGGGGTGTTCATAAACCACTAAAACCGACTGGACCGGCCAAACAGAAGAAAGTCGACTGCTTTTGCCTGTTTGAAGTATGCGCATTTCGGTTTAGCGGTTGGACGGTTTGGGACTCGAAACAAGCCGTTTAACATTTATTTTTTAATTTTAGAAATATAAAGTTATGTGTGGGTGCATATGTGTATACACATATATTCTATACTCTTGAACAATCCTTTTTAAATAAAAAAAAATATGTTCTAAGATTTTTTTTTCTAAAACCAAAATAGAACCGTATCGTGAAAACCGGTTGGTTCTGTTGAGCCAACCAACCTTGCCAATTTGGTTTGTGTTTTTCCAAAACCATAGTTAACGGTTCAGCCAAAAGTTTTCGTCAAAACATGCTAAGCCGGACCGTGAATATCCCTTAAGCTATAGTTATTGACTTATTTCTATTACAGAGGAAGTATGCATGGATTTATGGGCATTGTTAATTTTTTTTTTCAAAAGGTGTAAATGGTTGGTAGTCAGTTTTGTTTTGTGATTTCTGTTGATATGATCTCCCACATTGTGACATAAATCTGCTATGTTTTTGGGTTAGTGATTTTAATTAGGGTGAGTTGTCGTTCGTTGACGCTAGCGACACGGTTTCTACTTATCCATATACAAGATGCCTGATTATTTATTCTTCACTAAGAGCTTCCCTCTCTTTTTTGACTGATGTGCTAGTTTTCTACTTCAATACTGAGATCAATCTTGGCTTGAATGAATTTTGGAGTTGAAATGAGCAGGTTCAAAGTGATCTAATTATGACGACGAGATTGATGATGATGCGAGGATGGTGTCGACGGCAAAAAACTGCCCCAGCCGGCGGTGGTGGGGCTGGCCGGCGGCGGCAGTAGCTGTGGTGGTGTTACTGTTCAAGTTTTGGCTTCGAGTCTCGGTTTAAGATGCGGGTTCGAGTCAAGAATGCAAACTCGCTTCAGATTCAGTTTCGGTTCAGATTTGGTTCGGGTTTCGCGGCACGGTCGGTCCAGGTCAACTCAGTTCAATCAACGAAATTAAACACGAGACTTGGTAAACTCGGTCAACGAAATTAAACACTAGACTCGGTTATGCATTGTGGATTTGCTTGTTTTCAGCAAACTAGTTTTTTGAAATTTGAAAGGGTTTATATTTGCTTTAGAATTGATCCTGGATGCCCAACCATTTGTGTTTTTGATATTGCGGGTTTGAGAATTGATCCTGTCTTCCGTTGTTTTCTGTGAATTGACGTTAGTTAGAAGAAAAGGTTCCGTAAAAATTTTAACGTAAAATGTAAAACGTAAAGTTTTTAACGTAAAACGTAAAAAGTTTAACGTAAAGCGTAAAACGTAAGAAGTTTAACGTAAAACTTAAAAACGTAAAACATGAAAAGTTTAACGTGAAACGTAAAAAGTTTAACGTGAAAAGTTTTACGTGAAACGTAAAAAGTTTTACGTGAAACGTAAAACGTAAAAAGTTTACGTAAAACGTAAACCGTAAACTTTTTTATCGTAAAACGTAAACTTTTTGACGTAAACCGTAAACTTGTTAACGTAAACCGTAAACTTTTTATCGTAAAACGCAAAAACGTGAAGCGTAAAAAGTGTTACGTAAATTTTTTCGTAAGTTTTACGTAAAACGTAAAAAGTTTTTCGTAAGTTTTACGTAAACTTTTTTGTAAATTTTTTTCGTAAATTTTTTCGTAAGTTTTACGTAAACTTTTTCGTAAGTTTTTCGTAAAACGTAAAAAGTTTTAAGTAAAACGTAAAAAGTTTTACGTAAAACGTAAAAAGTTTTACGTAAAACGTGAAAAGTTTTACGTAAAACGTAAACTTTTTCGTAAGTTTTTCGTAAAACGTAAAAAGTTTTTCGTAAAACGTAAAAAGTTTTACGTAAAACGTAAAAAGTTTAACGTAAAAAGTTTAAATTTTTAACGCAAAACGTAAAAAGTTTAAATTTTTAACGCAAAACGTAAAAAGTGTACAAAAAGGGGCGCGTTAAAAAAAGTGAAAAAAACGGCGCGTTTTAAAAAAACGAAGCTTGAAAAAACGGCGCGTAAAAATGCGTAAAAAAACGGCGCGTTAAAAAACTTCGGAAAAACGGCGTGCTAAAAAACTTCAAAAAAACGGCGCATTAAAAAACTTCGGAAAAACGGCGCGTTAAACCGGCGTGTAAAAAGCATGTAAAAAATTTGGCGCGTTAAAAAACGTGGAAAACGGCGCGTTTAAAAAAACGACGCTTAAAAAAAACGGCGCTTTAAAAAATTTCGGAAAAACGGCGCGTAAAAAACGTGTAAAAAACCGCGCGTTAAAAAAACGCCGATTGAGAAAAACGACGACTTAAAAAAACGGCGCGTTAAAACGGCGCATAAAAAACGGCGCGTTAAAAAAACGCCGATTGAGAAAAACGACGCCTTTAAAAAACGGCACGTTAAAACGGCGCTTAAAAACGGCGCGTGAAAAACAGCGCGTGAAAAACGGTGCGTAAAAAACGGCGCGTTAAAAAACGGCGCATTAAAAAACGGCGTTAAAAAACGGCGCGTTAAAAAATCGGTGCGTTAAAAACGGCGCGTTAAAAAACAGCGTTAAAAAAACGGCGCGTTAAAAACGCCGATTGATAACGGTGCGTTAAAAAACGGCGCGTTAAAAAACGGCGCGTTAAAAACGGCGCGTTAGAAACGGCGTGTTAAAAAACGCCGATTGAGAAAAACGACGCCTTCAAAAAACGGCGCGTAAAAAACGGCGTTAAAAACGGCGCGTTACGCTTGAAAAACGGCGCGTAAAAAAACGGCGCGTTAAAAAACGACGTTAAAAACGGCGCATCAAAAAAACGTAAAAAGTTTAACGTAAAACTTGTAAAAAGTATAATAATCTTTTAAAAAAATCTGAATTTAAAAATGTTTTTAATAAAGAAATTATGTTTAAAAAATAAAAGTAATTAATGAATAGGACAAAAAATGTAATTTAAAATTAATATATATAAAAAGACAAAATAGAATTATTTTACTTAAATACCCTTTTAGATTATAATATTAAAGACATAATAAGACAAAAAGCTTTTAATATTAATATTAACTACTTTTAATCACATCCATCCATCTAGTTGATCTAAGGGCCATAAAGTGGTTCTCATGGTTTTTACAACTAGAGGTGGTTTTCATTTTAGCGATCCCCTATATATATATATATATATATATATATATATGAGTGTTCTAATACTTATGTGATTATTGAATCGATGAACTTGCTGCTTTTGATCATCACTGTATAGTTAGTAAGATTGATTTTTTTTTTCAGGTGCATAAATTTGTCTTTAGCGGGCTGGATAATGTGACGGATTGGAGTTGGGCTTCTAAATGGATTGAGCTATTGCAATTCCCTGGACTCTTATGACAGAGTATGTGTTTTAACTGTTATGCATTTGTGTCTACTTTGATGTTTGTTTTTTATTGTTTAAAAATTAAAGCTATTAATCTTTAATAATAACGGTTAAATTGTTTTCCTTAGATTTCAAACATTTTATTTTGTTATATTACATGTTATTAACCGTTGATTTGTTATATACTATATAAAGTTATTTCTTGTACATATAATTGTTTAATTATTTATTGCATATCGCTGCAACATTTAAGTATATACCTCTTTTTATATTAAAAAATAAGATCTCTACGTAAATTAGTATTTATAACTTGTTTTTAAAAATATTAGGTTTCCAAATAAAATGGTTCATGTTACTTTTATATGTTAAAAATATAATTTCCACATCAAGTGGAAATTTAGTTTGGTTTTACTGGTTTAAAGTTTGTATACAACTTTTTTTTTACTGAGTGATGAAACAATTTTATAGTTTCAAAATACTTATAATTTTTTTTATACTTTTACAAATAAATATAATATGTCAATTCAAATAAATTTTAAGAAACTAAAAAAGTATACATATTAATAATTAATATAATTTGTTAAATTGTTAGATATTTAAACAATCATTTAATTTATATTAAGTTGACATTAACATATACATACCGTTTATACATATAATTTATATTTAGGGTTTTTTTACATTAACAAAACATATGTATAAATTTGTATCTTTTTTATAGTATTATAA
Organism: Helianthus annuus; assembly: GCF_002127325.2. NCBI lineage: Eukaryota > Viridiplantae > Streptophyta > Magnoliopsida > Asterales > Asteraceae > Helianthus > Helianthus annuus. Next base: position 16,163,702 of record NC_035447.2, on the reverse strand, counting down.
TATAAGATCTCTACATAAGTTTTTTGTTGATTTCTATTTTACAATTTACAATTCATTATAGTTTAAATAATATAATGTTTGTATCCACCCTTATTTCTTGATAACTCACGAAAATAGCTTATTTCATTAAGTTTATCTAATTTTTATAAACATGATTAAATAAGTAATAAGATACTTAAGACGTCGAAGAACATAAGACTTCAAAACAATTCCAAAAAGGTTTTAGAGTTAATTGCCAAAATCGCCCCTGAGGTTTGAGCACATTTGTCATTTTCGTCCAAAATGAAGGTTTTGTACCATTTTGCCCCCAACGTTTTCAACTTCTTGCCATTTTCATCCAAATACCTAACCAAGTTAATTTATACCATATTATGGGTATTTTTGAACCTAACCAAGTTATTTTATACCTTATTATGAGGTATTTTTGGAATTTATTAACTAAAAGGGGTAATTTGTAAATTTATCAACTTTATTATATATCGTCCCTTATAACTCACCAACCTCATTAAACCCATTTCATCACAGAGGAGATATAACTCACCTACCTCATTAATCTTCGACAAAGTCAGAACGTGAATTTTGAAAGATGATAGGATTGTAGTTTGAGTTCTGGTAAATTGCTTGAAATGTGGTGATTTGTTAAAACCTTAATATCATAATCTTCAAAAATAATAAAATATCTTCATGATTTTGAATTTGAGATGAGATTTGGTAACTGATGTAAAAAATCTTCACGATTTTGAATTATTAAAATAATGAATTTGAGAAGAGATTGGGTAACTGATGTAAATATCTTCATGATTTTGAATTATTAAAATATCTTCATGATTTTGAATTATTATATACCATTCCTCTGTGATGAAATGGGTTTAATGAGGTAGGTGAGTTATAAGGGATGATATAGAATAAAGTTGATAAATTTACAAATTACCCATTTTAGTTAATAAATTTCTAAAATACCTCATAATAAGGTATAAAATAACTTGGTTAGGTTCAAAAATACCCATAATATGGTATAAATTAACTTGGTTAGGTATTTGGATGAAAATGGCAAAAAGTTGAAAACGTTGGGGGCAAAATGGTACAAAACCTTCATTTTGGATGAAAATGGCAAATGTGCTCAAACCTCAGGGGCGATTTTGGCAATTAACTCAAGGTTTTACAAATAACAATAAAAGATAAACAATCAACGAATAAGAATAAAGAAGGCATAGTACCTTGTAAGAGAATATGCTTAGGAAAAGATATGCTGAGATATCTTCAAATCAGTGTAATGCATGAGGGTATTTAAAACAACATAGAACACATTAAAAGCGTGTTAGTACCTTGTATGAACTTAGAAGACGAATGTAAAGATTCTAGTATGCCACACATGATAAACAATAAATCAATATTACCTTCAAAGGCTGAAATGATGCTCTCATAACGTTGTGCTCTATTACCCATTTGTGTTTGTAGAAAATTGTTTAGGAATAAACTATAGCCCATGCTGCTTATAAATACATTATAGTAACTGCTGTCCAGCAATCTCCACGTACCAACCCCAATCTAGTACCCCACGTTCTGCAGTTACAAATGTTTTTTTTAAAATTGTTTTCTTTTTTCAGGTTTGAATGTTTCATGAAACCGTGGAAGACTACTAAAACTGCTATTTTGGCAGTTTTTCAAGAGGTATTTTATTTTAGTTTTTACTAAGAAACTAACTTCTTATACTTAAGTTTTAACTTTTTCTAACATGTCTTAAACTCCAGGATTCAATTTAGTGTTATCTATATATATTCTAAAGTTTAGTTATATGTTCTATTTTAAAACCAAAATTTATGGTTGTTTTAAATGAGGTCATTTACATATATCCCCCTCCTAAGATCATTTATTACATATCTACCCAACCCATAAAATCAATTACATATTTCCCCCTTTTAAACCATACATATTACATATTTACCCATGTTATTAAAATCACTCCTATTGAATTACTATTTTACCCTTAATGAACTTATTAAATGATTATTACATTTTTCCCCTTTCTAATACCATTACTTACATATTTTATGATTTAATGTGTAATATAATTGTTTACAAATAAGATATTAACCTAATGATATGAATTCATTTTTTTTAAAAGCCCTGCCTATTTTTTTATAAGCTTCTGCCTCTGTTATGTGAAAATTGAAAGTTTTGCTTATATATAATACGTCATAGCTCTTAAGCATTATTTTTTTTAAAGAAAACAGTCATGCAACCATGGTTTAAAAATTTATTTTTGCTGTAAAACAGTTTTTTCAATATTATTTTGAATGTTTAAAACATGACAATTAGATTTCTGAAATAGCATTACACAAAAAAATGGAAATTTAGCTCCTGCTTCAAAACAATTAAAATGTTGATGATCGAACTAAGATTTAGGCTAAAGAAAAATTGATTACGACTTAAAAAAAACAAACGTATATTGTATAACAATATTTTTTTTATATAAGATATTTTAGATAATCAATATTTTAACGTAAATTGTTAGTGTAGTTAACTAAAATTTAAATGTATAATGGGTCGGTTGTAAAAAATATGTAAACTTAAACTTAACCAGTAACTAGATATGTAAAAAGGTCACTTGTTTTATAAAATGGGTATGACCGTTTTTTTTTTCAAAGAAATATTTTAAAGATTTTATCACAACATATAGAGTATTGACTAGATTGATTTTGAAGTTAAGAGATAAGAAATTAAGAAAAAGGGTAATTTCATAAAGAAAGGGGGAAATATGTAATTGATTTTAAAGATTGGATAAATATGTAATAAGGGCTTTTAATAAGGGGATATATGTAAAAATTCCTTTTAAATGCACCAGCCTATAAGAATCCTATTAATTTCATTTAATTTACTTAATAATCACAAGTTACATTACTTTAATCATTTGGGTCAAAAACAATTCCAGTTTAATAATCACAAGTTATATTACTTTAATCATTTGTGTCAAAAATAATTCCACAAAAATAATTCCACAAACCCTAGATCATCTGATAATAACAATAAGAAGAAAGCTCCGGCCGCACACAAATCTCCGGTATTCGACTGCGATTGCTTCGATTATTACACGAACTACTGGTTTCGGTGGGACACGTCTATTAACCGAGAGCTAATTCATCAAGTAATTGAAGCTATTGAAGAAAACTTTACCAGTAGTGAACAGGTTAACTGTCGCGGCCGTAAACCTAACCAGAAGAAAGAGAAGGCGAGTCATCGCAGGTTCGCCGGAAAAGCTTTAAATCCTCCGCCAGAGGTTTCGGTTTCGCCTCCGTACGACATCTCATTAGTTGAAGAATGTGCAAAGGAAGAACATGAGGTAGTGGAGGAGTCGCCGGAGACGGATGCAACGGCGAGAAGAGGACTTCCGGAAGTGAAAGGGTTGTTTAACTGGCGTTTGTGGGGACTTTGGAGTCCGTGATACTCATCCTTCGCCTCTCAATATATGCTCTCCAATCCATAATTAACTTCTCCCTAATTGAAGATCTTCATCGGTTAGGCACACAACTCTCAGACATATATCTTCGATTGATCTCCTGCACAGGCTCGCCATCAGGCTCTCCATTAGTCGGCAACTCAATTGGAATCATAATTAACTTCTACCCAATTGAATATCTTCATAGATTTGGCACACAATTCTCAGACATATATCTTCGATTGATCTCCTGCACAGGCTCTCCATCAGTCGGCAACTTCAGTTGGAATCAAAATGGGTCATTTACTTGCTCCTTTAATTACACATCATCCTCCGACTCTCCAGCAACCTTTAAGTGCAATACATATATTTCTAAGATGAAGATAATGTATGGTAATGAAGATTTGGAGCAGCAAGAGGTAAAAACAGCCCGAATTTTTCCTTTTATAAATTCGATTCGTGAGTGTTAGTGTGTGTGTTTATATTGATTAGGGTTTCATCAAATGCAATGTGAGGGTTTCCAATCGGTGTTTACACAAATAATATTGAACCCAATTTTTATGTATGTGTATGCAGTGTGTAGTATGGGGTCTTGCTTACCTCATTCAAGGAATAACAATGAAAGACAGGGGTCATTGATTTCGAAAAACTCCGCCTCTTTGTTCGCCTTCTTCCTGATTTTAAGTTACAGTGAGTCAATTTCCTTTTTCTGATTCTAATCGATTAAGAACTATACGTGATTAACCAACGAATTGTGGTAGATTTTATGTTTCTATTGCAGTATTTGGATTGAATTGACTGTTGCAATTTAATGATCGTCAGTTATAGTTCGTTTTTTGAATATAGAGAAACACTGACTTATTTAAGGTGCTTGATTTGGGTGAATAGTAGCAATATAAACTGCTATTGTAATTTGGTGTGATATTCAATTCAGTATCAGCAACCTAATCAAATTGTGTGCCCTAAACATAGAGTAAATGTGTTCACCAGCAAGGTAATAATATGTACTAATTTTCAATTATCATTGACTTCTAATAAGGAAATATAGCTATTAGGTTATGTCAAGGTAAGCATAGTTTAAAAAGAATATGTTGCAGAATAAAGTTAATACAACATTTTAGTAATAAATAATTAGCTGATAGTCAATAATAATTTTAGTATGCTAATGTTGTTAGAGTTAATAATAAGGACTATCAATTGTTATTTAACAATTTTAGTAGAACTGGTGCAACATTTTTGGTTAATAGAGCTGTTAGTGACTCGGTTATTTATTACTAACTGCTTAATAGCCCATTAGCATACTAACTCTTGATTCAAAGTAATCTCCGAACAATTGATAGTCACTAACCGAGTCACTACCGTTGTTAAGGTACCTGCATTTTTGTTGTTCGTTAACTATTTGATTGTTTTGCTACCACATACTAATCACCCCTGCCAGGTGTGAAGGTGAATACTTTATTAACGTGACCGTTTTTATTGTCGGGTCGATTTTAAATCAATTTTGTTTACTTTTATCAGTTTTTGGTTTCGGTTTGGTTTTAGGTTGTTTTATTTTTTTGCATCGTTTTGGTTTTGATTTTTCCCAGCAATTGTTTTGTTTCGATCTAAGTTTTTTGAGTTCGTTTCGGTAAGATCTTTTACGTTTTTTGTTCCGTTTTCAGTTTTTTTTAGTTTTGTGTAAATTTAGTTTCCTTTCCGGTTAGATTCGCTTTATTTGTTTTTGGTTCAGGTTCGGTTTTCATTTCAGCAACATTATTTGTCTCAGCTTATTTGTTTCGGTAAAATTATTCAGTTTGTATAGGTTCATTTCAGTCTGGTTTTGTTTTTTGGTTCGTTTAGGTTTGGTTTCAGTTTCCTTGGTTTTCGCTTTTAGTTGGGTTCCATTTTTTATTTAGTCCCCGGTTCGCTTTCTATTGGCTCAAAACTATTTATGCGGATCAAGTTAAAAACATATATTCACATACACACACACGCGTGGTTAAGGTACGTTGCATAATCTATACATCTTGCTTTAAACAGAAGTAGGTGCAACCCGTAAACGAATTGGAGGTTCAATGTTATGTTCGTTTATTTTTGTTCATTTATGTTCGATGATTGACTTTCGTTTATGTCTGTCCTCTCTCTTATTTGCGTTCGTTTGTAACCATTCTTTATTTTCATTTGAATGTTCGTTTAAATTTATACATTACTAATATTCATTTGAAATAGTTTTCATATTATCAAACCATTTGTTTACTTTTAAAAAGTTGGATGTAATGATGCTGGTAGAATATTGACTTCCACCATGCTGGTAAAATTAACACAGTTTTACAACCCACCAACCCGATTACTACTCGCCTGCCTATTTAAATAAATGGGTTAAATAAGTAATGAACCGCATTCAGGTTACATGAATTTAAGCGTGACGGAGTTAGACTTGCATGGAGTTTTCCTACATATTTTGATAGGTCTGTTTGAATTTGCATATAAAAAATAATTATCTGAATATGATTTATTTCAACTTCAACTTTCAGTAAACAATTTCTAAGTTTAGCTATATCTTATATTTAAAATCAAAATTTATGGTTGCTTTAAATGCATTACAATTAACTTTAATGAAATAGTACCAGCCTTTATGACCATGTTTAATCAATGAGCCTCTTCCTTTTCTCCATATATTAATGTTTAAGTTAGGGTTTGTAGACTTTTCATAACAATTCACCTTAAAGGATTGATTGGTTATTAGATAACTAATACTTAATATTACAATTAACTTTAATGAAACAGTACGAGCCTTTATGACCATGTTTAATCAATGCGGCTCTTCCTTTTCTCCATATATTAATTGAAATAGCTCTAGCACGGGATTTCTGGACTCTGAGATACACTACCAGTTTAGCAAATGGTAGTCTTGAGGTAAGTTTATTGTACCATTGACGGTTCACCATTATCTTTAGAAATTTACTTCTGATGTATATGTTGCTTCTTTAAATAACTGAGAAATAGAGGCGAAACGAGTTGGTTAACGGGTATTAAAACAACATCACATGACTATAAGCACAATGATAATTGTCACAAATAGAGGACTACATTGTACCTATGCGTCAACTAAAAATAAAATTTAATTAAATGGACTAACTACATTAAGTTTGAGACCAGGGTAAAAATCTAAAACATCATTTTTGTTTATTTTTTACTTTTATAACCAGATGTGTTGCGTCTGAAAATGTTACCCTGGAGTCGGTACACAAGATTGGCAAGGTGGAGTGACATACGTGTCCAGATAACATTTTTTTAAGTCCCGCATACCCTATTTATTAAGTATTGGGTTAATTGTAATAAATTTTAGTAAATAAATATATAGATTATATAACTAAACACTTGAAGAACTGTTAGGATTTGTTAATTTTGTTGGTTTATAAACTGCTTTCTGATCTATAAAAGGGAACAAAACCTGCAATTTGACTTTTAGATGTTAAAACTAAATTTATATGTATATGTGTATGTAGTAGTGAGTGGGGATCCTACGGAAAGTGTGTTTTTCCTAAAAAGTGTAAAAAGTCATAAAACACAATGATTTCAGGCATAAAACACACCTAAAACTCACAAATAATAGAATGAATATTACTAAAACACCATATTCAAACTCTAATAGTCCATAAAAACTTCAAACGCACCATCGTAGAACTATGAATATAAAACACACAATGCTAAACAACATAAAACACAATAATATTTGTCATTCCATAATCAGAGCCTTAACATCTAAAACACAACACAAAACCCACATACATGATGTTTTAGTAATCTTCATCATATTATTTGTGTGTTTTTGGTGTGTTTTATGGTTGACATTATGGTGTTTCATGACTTTTTACACTTTTTAGGAAATTTGGACTTTCTGGCCAACTCCTAGCCTGTAGTATAATATGTATATATATATATATATATAACATCTACTTTACACCATTTAAAATGAAAAAGAAAAAATAAAAAAATTTGAAAACTGTGACGTCTTTTGAAGAGGATTGAGAAACCACACGTCCATAGATTTGAAGTTTTGTGAGACCACATGTGGTGGGGCGCAAACCTCTCTCAAAGCGTCTTAAAAACGTGGGGGAACACTGTACCCTCGGGTGTTTTGGGCCTTTTTTGACTGGTGGTGCTACCACAAAGCGCCGAATGAGGAGTAGACTTTGGTCAAAATAACCATGGTCAAACGGCTAACTTTAAAAAAAACCCGGTTTTTGTTTTAAAAATCTATACTATATTCTCACTTTCGTACCATGTCACGCACTATCTATATCAGTCGTCGTTCCAGGAAAAAACAATAACTATTATGCATGTCGTGCATCGCACGGGTATTCCCCCTAGTTATATTATAAATATTAGTTTTTTTTTTCCTTTCTCATGTTTGAATGTTTTATATGCAGTGTAAATGTATAAATCTACTCAAAACTACATATTTTTGGAACTTTTTACATTATTTGAAGGTTGCCACATTTATGGTATTCAATATTTATAGTAATTTTTTTTAGTTAAACGTGTAACTTTTAACACATGCATTTTTTGAGACTTGTTTATTTGTTGATTAGCAGGTCCAATACACCGTGGTAGATTGATTTGGTTAGAATGAAAGTTATAACTTTATTTAGGTTGTTTAGTTTATTAATAAATTGTTTTGCTTTTTTTTTTTTAAATCTAAAGTCTACTGTAATAAAAAAAAAGTGAAAGTGAGATTAGGATGGAACAGTTATCTGAATAATAAACAGATTCTAGAATTTCGGATGAGCAGGTCAAAGAGGAATCCAAAACTGTAAAAAACCCTTCCCTTGTTTTTCTGAATTATAAGGGTCAGGATTTAATTTCATCTTCATCCAATGGCTAAGATTGTATCTTGTTCCCATTGACTTTAATGGGAACATAAGAATATATAATTGTGTTTTGTGTCTTGGTTGTGTGCTAATTGCTTGTATGTAAACCTACTATCTTATTAGTTTCTGTTTCTTTTCAATTGGATATGTTTTCTGATTTGTTTTTGTTTTCTGTAGGAAGTGTTTATCATCTGTTATGGTTTGTGGGTCATGTTCCACAAGATTTGCCCATTGGGTGCTACTACTAATGGACCACCAGATGCTACTATTGTCGTACTGGTTAGGTGCTACGGTTACCACAGCAACCATTTTCCAAATGGGTCAAGAAGTCTCGTCAAAATCATAAGGCCAAAGTGATTAAGTATGACTTCCCATCCTCTGACCCAACAACCAACCTAATCTAGCTCACCCATTTTGCCACCTCTACTTATAATATTAAGTACACTGTAATCTTGATTTTCTCATTGGAAAAATAAAAAATAATAATTTTATTGATTATACTATCATAGTATCTAAGAAAAATGGGTTTAGCAATCGTAACCTATTAAAATTTAATGCTAGGGAAAATCTATGATAATTGACTTTTCACACTGCATCTACATGCGTCGTATTCAATACAAATTTAACATAACTAGAAAATTCAATCTTATGGAAAATACATATACATGATAACTAACTTTCAACTCTACAATGAAAACAAGCCATAAGATGTGAAAGCATAAGCGGAACTTACCCAAAACACAATGGAGAGCCACCAACTCGCCATCACCCCGAATATTGCATATAAAGAATTTTTTATGATTTGTAATTTATTTTTTAAGTTTGGGAATTAAAACTATAATATAGCTTTGCCCTTGTTTAAATTATAATACACAAATGCCTAACCTAGTTGTAAAATTAAACAAAAAAAAATTGATACCTCTATTTTACGACATGATCCATTTTTACAAGGACTAGGACCAGGATTATAATAAGACAACAGATTTCTCATAAAAAATACATAAAACTCAAGATTTTATAGGACACGCATCTTATTTCTCAAAAAAAATGTTGTAGGCAATGTTGGTTCAGTTTGGTTTGAACCATATATACAAGGGATGAGCGTGTTACCGGTATCGGTACCGAAATTCGTCAAAATTGGGTACCGATACCGGTATCGATATTTGAAGGTAAAATTCAGTATTTTACCGGTACCGGTACGGGACCGGTACAGTACCGGTACCCAGTACCAAATGCTCATCCCTAATATATAGAGCGGGTCGCCATTGTGGGTTTGGTGTAAAATTATAACATCTATGACTAGAATTTGGTTTCAAATACATCCACATTCCAATGTCACGGATTATTCTTTTTAGCAATCACAAAAATGGTGTTGATGCACTTTGTGGATGCGGCTCAGTTCGGTTCGACTCCGCTACGAAGTGAAGGCCGAGGTCAAGATATCCTCCTATCTTGACCCGGTATGATGTGTGTTATTAGTCTCTACAAGTTCTAAATGTGCAAAAAAAGACCATATGCCATGAATGAAGTCCAAGAAGAAGGTTCTTCTTTGAGATGTTGTTTCGCTGAAAATGAAGTCCAAGAAGAAGGTTCTTCTTGGACATGTTGTTCACTGAAAATGATCCCAAAAAGAACATTCTTCTTGGGACTTAATGTTTCAAGGCTTTCCACGAAGAACTAGTAACTCGTGGAATTTGATTCTTTTTGGGCCTTATTGTTGGCCCAGTGAGTCTTTCGTAATGGTGCTGGCATCTTTGGCTATAAAAGGAACTTGCAGAACACTGTTTCAATAAGAGAGCACAAGAGAGCTCTGTGAGAGTCTGTAAACACTATGTGTATGTATTTGTAATTGTTCTCTTCCACTTAATCAAGATAGTGAATCTTTGGTTACTTGTTTGTTTACATTTTGCTTAGGTTTGCATTCTTATGAGGATTCCGCACTCGTAAGTGTGCTAGATAAACAAGGAAATAGGTTTCTTGATCCTCCAAGTGTACCTACAAGTTGTATAAGAGCTTTGGCTCTCTTTCTTGTTGAAAACCAAGCATAGTGACTTGTTTGAGCAAGTTGTGAAGCATCTTGGAAGTGTTCTTGAGCTTAAAACAAGATATTTAAGTTTTTGTAAGAAAATAGCTTAAAAACTTAGAAAATCTTGTTGTTTTGCTGAAATTTTTTACAACAACCTTATTAAAATACATGGAAACATTCTAAAATACGGTTTTTCTTGAAATTTCTTGCAAATCTTTAGCTCGACAACTTTTCCGGTGAAGGGTTTAGCCGGAGAAGTCACTGGAATATTCCTTTTGTTGAAGGATATTCCTGTACTTTTTCAAAAATTGAATTTCTCGAATGTTTATCTGATAACTAAATCTGGTCATTCACCTAAAAACTTTCTAAGTTACAGGGATAAGATTCTGTCATTTAAGGTAACTTTTCACCTACCAATCTATGAAGAACCAACCTGGGAATCAGATCGGCGAAGAACTTCTTTGGCGAAGAACTATATTCTTCGTTGAATCAGACATGCGAAGAACCCATCCCTGCGAAAAACCATTGTCAACGAAGAACCCGGTTTTTCATTGAAATAGGTTATTCGTGAACTATTCTTCGCAGCCCAGTTCTTCATGAAAAGCGCACTTCTTCGTGGGTTAATTCTTCGTGAGTCCAACAGTTTGTAGTTTTCACAGAAGGCTTGTAGTTTATTCATAGTTGTTTAATTTCATCTTTCAAGTAATTATCTTAAAATATCAATAAAAATGAGTACAAATCCTTAGGATTGGAGTGATAGCTCGAGTACAAGTCAAGATCCTTCACAATGGATCAAGGGATTAATGCACAAACAAGATATTACCGCAAATCAATGGGCATGTGTTGCAAATCAAAATTAGAGCATTCAAAATCTTCTCTTAAGCGAGAGTGAAACGGGAAGCAATAATCGTCCACCAAAATTGAATCACATGAACGATTATCCATCATGGAAAAGTCGTTTTCATACGTACGTTCTAGGGCAAAATACCGAGTTGTGGACATGTTTTACTACACCATACAATGAAGCTCTCGAAGAAGCAGGTTCAAATCCACTTACTTTGGCAAGAATGAGCGACAATGATAAGAAGGTGTATGATCTTGAGAAGAAAGCCTTTTCCATTCTTACTCAAGCACTTCATAAAGATATCTATCATCAATTCGCCTATTGTACCACTACAAAGAATTTGTGGGATGTCTTGGTAGCTAGAGGAGAAGAGAATGCAGCAACAAGAAAGATCCGACACGATCTTTTGAAGAAGGAGTTTGAACGATTCTTGTTCATGGAAAATGAAACGCTCAACGACATGCTACTTGGTTCTATCATCCGCTTAGTGAGATGCACTCATATCAGGTTAATGCAACACAACAAGAGATGATCCAACGCTTTGCTGATGCTTTACCACCGAAATGGAGTCAATTCATTGACTTGCTAAAGCATACCGGTGTTCTAGATACGCTCACTATTTATGAATTCGTTCAAAAGCTTGAGAACAAGAATGAAGAAGAAATACGAAAGGCAACACGAATTCCAGTTCCACAAAATCCTGAGATGTATTTTGGAGGTATTAACACCAGAGTTAGTACCAATCAACAACCGAAGCTTCAAATCGCGTTTGTGTCAAATAAAAACCCTTATGGACAACCATTTGATCCAAAAGCCTTTCTGCCACCACCCAAGCCAGCTCAATCGTTTGGTTCTCTTAGAAACCCTTATGGCGAACCATTTGATCCAAAAGCCTATTTTCCTTTTGTCACACCCCCAAAAATACCCCAAGCGGAAACCCCCGCAAGGCGAGTGACGTACCAGGATCTAGCCACCAATCACATTGAACTTATACAAGATTTTAAATAAAAACTTTCATTCAATAATGTGACATCTCGTAAAAACGCATCCAATTATGTGAAGACACGTGTCCAAAACCCTAATCATGTAGAAAATTTAATTTGAAGGACTAAAATTGTCATAAGATGAAATTATATATTCGAAGGGACTAAAAGTGTCAACATGCTAATTTATGCCTTTAAGGGACCTTTTACAACTTTCGAGACCTTATATTGAAGAAATGAGCCCTCGGAAATGATTAATGAAAATTATAATAGTTGAAGGATCAAAGGTGTCAATTTTTAAAAGGATTTTGCTTCTGATCAATCTCTTATGGACTGCAAGGGCCAAGTCTTACGGTCCGTAAGCAGGGCACCTGGGCGATACAAAATTTGAAGCGGATGCGGACCGTATGGGGTTACGCATACGGTCCGTAAGACCTGTATCTGGACATATTTCTGGACAGCTGCAGGTTCAGCCTGTTCCACCGCCTTACTCACCTGAATTTCGAAACTTGGGGCTTGTTGTCAGTTTTAGAATACCACTAGGACACCTGGAGTGATCCTAAACACCCCCATAACACCTGTGATGATCCTTGTGAATGGCATTCAACTATAAATAGCCACTTATGTCGCACTAGTTCATTGCTCACTTCACTCAAACATTCCTTACTCTCTCATCTGGTGGTTCCTGATTAAGAAGGGAGCTCGAGTTTGTAGAAAAGATAGCTAGGACCCTTTGTAAGTGTCTTAGCCCCCTATTTAGTTCAGTTTTATAGTTTAAAAACCGAAAAGTCAAGATATCATAAATTACCTTTGACTTTCGGTTTAAACTCTAATGGTCCAGCCACTGTTCGAAATAAATGTGGTTATGTGACCATAATTAGGTAGGTGATTAACCCTTAAAAGGGCACCTCCTAATTATGTCGTTTGCTTAGTTAATTGTCGGGTCAAACTAATTAATTAAAAAGTCAAACTGGACAGAAATATAAATAATAATTAAAACTAATAATACAGAGGTTATAAATTATATTTTAACACTCTAATAACTTAGTAATTATTATTATTATTAGAACATGTTCAATCAGGTTCAACCCGACAATTCTAAGTCTAAGGTCGGTTCGCAACCCAAAGTCGCAAAAGCTTGACTTTCGTTTTGACTTTTAGTTCTGACCCGATTGAGCTTAATTCTTCTATGTTTTAAGATTCCATTAGGACCACATTATGTTGTAGTATAACCCTCTGGAGTTATATTACCTAGTCTTTAGTATTCTGAATTATATGCTAATCTCCGTTAATATGCTTATAAATGCCCATTTTGTCCTTTTGACATATGAACGAGATTTTTGAAAATGTAAGAGGACAAAAACCTTTATTACTGATATATAAGTATGTCCCGAAAATTTGACATAAGTTTCTGGTCTCAAATTAAAGTTATGCAAGATATCGTAAATTGAAAGTTTTTATTAATTAAATTATGCTATCTTGCATAAGGCAAGTTTAAACTTGAATTTTGACCCAAAACTCATTACCTACTGTTAAGATATTATTTTTAGGGATTTTTAGGATTTTTGGTCAGATTATAAACTGACCATATCATTGAGTTCTTGTATAATTCGTTAAACGACAATAATACCCTTTTCATGCATAAAATGAGATTTACATATGATTTGAATGTCAAATCTTTTCCTACTGATATTATACATTAAATATTTTGAACACTTGAGACTAATCAAAATCTCAGATTTCCATAAACATCCTAATTATCGTCAATTAGCGATTTTTACGCTAATTAGGTGCATAGTATGGTTTAAAACCATATTTAACACCTAAGACTTGTTACCTACTGAATTTTTAAATAAATTTTAATATTATTACAGTAAGTATAAGTCATGAACTCAGACTTCCAAAAATGTCCTTAAAAGCATATATGAAATGACCAAAATACCCTTTCGAAGCATAGTTTGGTAAACCTCACATATGTATGATATCTTACTGAGGTAACTTGATAAAATAAATATTTTTACTGAATGTTTTAGACCAGAACCTCAGTTTACTATAAAATCTCTTTTATAAACATTAAAATGAGCAAAGTGCTCCTACGGGAATTAAATTGGTTTTAATACTTTTTGGGCATATGTGATAACATCCTACTGATGTATTAACATATTTTAAGCATAATAACATATGAGACCTGTATATAATTCATTTGGTTACCCGTTATGCTTTTACGCGTTCGGTTTGGTTTATGTAGCTAGTTTACATAAATTAGCCTAGTCGGGTTTAACCATATCATTAAATCTTCAAAATCCAGAATGTGTTTAGTTTACCCATATTATACAAGTATCCAAACTTGTCGGGTCTAAACCACATTCTATTCCGGTCTCCGCTTAATCTAGCGTTTAGAACCGTAAAGTATCTTTCAAGCTAACCGGTCTAAGTCCTTGACTTAAATAAAGACCCGTTAGTATCCTAATAGGTTAATAAACCTTCCATACAGATTGAGTAGCTTTGGTAGAAGGTATTTTCCTAAGACTTTAGGAAATATATGGCTGGGTTACATTCTACACATCTAGCTCAGGTAAATACTTTTAACTTATTTTCACTTATACGGGATTGGGATACAGTATTATATAAATACCGCTTGGTCGGGTATGAAATCATTTAATTGGATTGTGATTAATAAATTTACATAACCTGTTTTAATCTGTTTTGTTTGATAACATAAATAATGGGGGTTAACGACCATGTCCTGGATATCCTTGGCTCATTTCACTTGTAAATGACCACGACCTATGCACAGGGTGTAGGCATACACCTGACAGATGCAAATGCTAAATAACCCACATGTTGGGGATAACTCCTTTGTGGGTTTTATAGTGGTGAGTCGGTTAATCATGACCGGCTTCCAAACCGGCCTCGTATGTATGACAGACATGTAAAACGGTATACAAGATTATCTTAAATAATTGTCCCAACTTATAAATGGTTTTTGCTTTGTGCACTTAAATTAATTTTCATAAATGTTTTCAAACGAGTCAGTTAACTGTATTTACCAGTGAAAACTGACATATTTTCCAAAGACTAAGTGACAGGTACCTCACAAAACTAGGCTGGAGCTACTTGGTGTCAAATAAGAGGATCTTGCAAATCCTTAGATGCCTGAAGTCTGTTATTTTAGTTTCTTGTATTTTGGTTTATGATCCGCCTGTGGATCTCTATTACGACCAATCTGTATATTCTTGTATTTGGACACTCGGACACTATGGTTTGTAATAGTATTTATCTACCAAGACTTCCGCTGTGCTATTATATTGTGTATATTGACTATGATGATATCAACTACGTCACGATACTCCCCACCGGGCCCACCGGTAATATGTGGAAATATCAGGGTGTGACAAATAACATAAAGCGTTACATTACATAAAGTATAACTTAATGTTTTTAGCGGAAGCACAAATCATCAGTTATGTATTTCGTAAACCAAGTGTATGAAAGTTATTAGACTTGTCTCGTGTTTCCAATTGTCTCGACCCATGACCACTCCAGCTTTCCAGACAGCAAGTTCCACTTCCAAATACCTATATCCTACGAGCATGCAACAAGTGTATCAGACAACTCTGGTGAGTTCACAGTTTTATGAAAACGTTTGGTTACCAAGTGTTTAATCTAGTTTAATAACAATTCTGAAAGTAATATTGATAATAACTCGAGTACCATACAAGGTGGCGCCAGATTATTTTGCCCATCCCCAATGCCCCCTATCCAAAGCATTTGTCATGATTAAGGTCATTAGTTCATGGCCGTCCTCTCAGGTACGGTGTGAGGTTGCCAAGCCTAATAGCGCTATCAACTAATACCCCGTTACCTCTCAGGTAACTTTCGGTATAAGATGGGACTTAAGGTGATAGGAAATGAGTGTATTATCCAACATCCCAGTTTTTACCCAGAAAGACTTATTCCTCTCAGGAATACCCATTTGATTTACCCAAAGACTTATTCCTCTCAGGAATACCCATTTGATTGTCCCACCCACCGGGACGCATGCTCAAGAGAAGTGAACTCACCTTAGATTGCTCGATATGGTATGTTATGTTACCCATTCCAAGTTGGTCAACCAAACCCTCCCGTGGTTACCAAAGATGATCAGCTTCGTAAACACATATCCAAATCACGTATTCAACGAGTCACATGTAATACCATTGTCACGTAATTCATAACAAACGTTTAGATTTCCTACGCGTTCATAATACAAGTTCATATTCCCAAAAGTAGTTACCAATAACATCAATTTCATAATAATTGAATCATGTATTGTCACAGATTGCATTCACCGCAAAGATCACCATATAACACATAGCAAGTATTTAGTTCTCATACAAGTCCACATCCCATGTGCAAGTCACATAACAACACATAACAAGTAGGTTTGCTACTCACACAAGTCAAACCAGGTTTCTCATTCTTATTAATATGCAATAAATAGATTTTATAAACCCAAACATTCATTATCATATTAATCATAAGTTGTTTCACTGTTCTGTCCAGTTACTCTTCACGGCGAAGAATCCTCTCGGCGAAGATCTATTCTTCGTCGAGATTGTAAATGACGAAGAACCTTAGTGGTTCGTCAAAAGCTAGTCGAAGAAGAATCATATTCTTCGTCGATTTGGAGTTCTGCGTGGGGAACCTTCGTCGCGGCACCTTAACAGATAGTCATGGTTCCCTTATTTTCAACACATACTATTCGTAACAGTTGCTAACAAGTTTGGTAGTTTTTCAATCAGATCAAACAGCAGTTTTAACGATGATCATGCACCCTAACACATCACGTAATCATCCTCATTAGTAATCAACAACGACCGCTCGATCATCCCTCAATCGAATCAAACCTCTTAAATATATAACTCAGTGTTCGTCTTCATTGAACCATATATACATAGTATTCCTGTCAAAATCCTAATATTCATGCGACAACAGTTAATTAGCCATTCATACAATCCAAGCACATAAATGCATTCATGGGTAAAACCTAGATCCGATTGCTATTAGCCCTATATCATCGACCAACATCTCATGACTTCTCTGATCGACTCTAGTAATTGGCTACCATAAGTTATTCACCAGTGATTTCGCTAACATACAATACCAAACATATATCCTCATACAAAACATATCCGAACAAAACACTCACATAAAAATCATACAGCCGATATCAATTAACGAAATCAAAATAGGTATACATACTCACCTAGAGATCGTAGAAGATGTACAAGAACAAGAGAAAGGAAGGCTTTGAAAGGAGAGCTTTGTCGAATCCTCTAAACTGCCGTCGCTTGAGAGCCTAGGATGGAGCTTTAGGGTTTGATGTTATTTCGTGTTTTGCATAATATGAGAGACCACACACAACCATAAGGGCCAGGCTCACTGATCTGGGCCGAGAGCCCTTTTCAGCGACGAACCCTCTTGACAAAGGATCATACTTCGTCAAGAGTAACAATGACGAAGAATCTTCTTCGTCGAGTAGTGTCTGTGATGAAGACCCTTCTTCGTCGAGTTGGGTTTGTGACAAAGACCCTTCTTCGTGGATTTGACCAAACATAACAATATTTTAATTATTCATATATCGCGTACCGGTTACAACGTAAAACGAATCGTGAGAACAGGTTTGTGAAACAATTGATGCGTATCGGAAGGACCTTGAGATCCCGGGTTTTCACATCATCCCCAACTTTCGTCCCGAAATTTGATATGCCATCACAGGGGAATGGAGTGATGAATCAAGATGACGTTGGATCAAGATGACTGTGGATTTTCCTCAGGTGCCACACCTTTCCCACAAGATGCTCCGTCACAAACCCAACAACAAGCTTCTCAACCAGCCTCTCAACAAGCCTTTTATGGTAACAACAACTCTCAACAGTCAAACCCCAACACCATCAGATTTGATACCTCAAACTTCACCAAAGTCAGTGTGGAAGGTGCTCGAGCACATATAGAACTTCTAAACACAATGGTGAGTGCTTATTGTGGATTAGTCGCAGGTCAAATTGGGAACATTAATTTGACTATGAAGACTATCCACAAATAGACAGGGAGGAGATGGAACTGATGGATATATTCAATGGGCGTTTGCAAGTGCAATGAGAAAAGCAAAGGATTACATGAGAAGAACTAGGAGAACAAGCTTGCAGAGTGAACGGGATACAAAATAAGATTTTAATAAAGATGTCGCTACATGTTTCAATTGTGGTGAGAAAGGTCATTTCAAACGTGAATGCACTCGACCTAGCAAACAAGGAAATCAAAATCCTTTCACAAATCAAGTCAACAATGAAAGGGGTATTGTAGCAGTTAACAACCCAAGCAACTCAAACCAGTCTGGGCCTTCATACGCAAACAGAGCCTTAGTAGTTCAAGCTAATGAAGGATGTGATTGGTCAGTTCAACTGGGAAGTGGAGGAACTTCCTGTGATGCTAAGATCATCAATCACATCAAACATGTCCACAGAGAGGAATTTTCTAAAGATGATGATATGTAACACCATCACTATTATTAAGCGGTTTTCGTTTAATTTATGACCAAAATCATGAAATTATAGTTCCGAATACATTGGGAAATACGGGTTAATTAAAACTTTTCCAAGTATTAAAACTTTACATCAAGATTAGTAAAAATTCGCCGTTTAAAATAACGACGAAACTATGTGCGGAAGCTTGTAACTGTGTCGTGTTCGGTTCTTTGATGAGCTTGATCTTCATCTGAGAAACTCTTGATATGCACCTACGATCAAAACCAACTCAAAAGTTAGTTTTGATAACTTAAATAATAGTTTTAACAAGTCTAAGCATCAACAACAATTAAAAACCAAATTTTTGCCAGCTATTACGTCTCTCGCGGGCCGCGAGAGACTGAGGCAACTTCTTCGCGGGCTGCGACCTGCGTTACGTGGCGCGCCCGGTTCCTTTTTCTCCCTCGTGTGGTGTGAGGGTCACTGTTTTCCAGCAGTACTGTTTCTGCACCTTCATTTTTTCCCAACACCAGTTTTTCGAAAAAAAAAATCAAACTTTAAACGTGCATAACTTTTGTTCTACTAATCCGATTCGCGTGATTCTTTTTCCTACGCGACCGTAATTTAATTCTCCATCTCATGGGGTAAAAACCTGACATCTAAATTCATAAATTTTTAGAATTTCAAGCTCTCAGCTTGAAATTCAATTCTGACACTTTTTGACTCGTTTGCGTTTTGATCAATCCAACTTGTTGGTTATCTTTGAAATGTCATGCAAATCACATTATGTCAGTTTACTAATATTCACGGTTCAAATTACGGGTTCTTATGCAAATCTTAACCCGTTTTGCATATCTACTTATTTTGACCCGTTAAGGGTATTTAACATTTTTGAGCTTAAATCACGCTTCTTTTTAGTTTACATCCTATCTCCTTTTTTTATACGTATCTCAAGGACTCAGTATAACAAAACGCTTATTTCTAAACAACTCTTAAAGGTTGTTTGCCCTATTTACCCTCAAGGGCTTTTTGGTCAATGTTAGTCCTTCATTTTTGCGATGAAGGACTTTCGCTAACATTTGACCAAAATATCGCTTTTAGCTATAATTCTAAACATGTGTACCTGCCTCGGGTCATAGGATTGACCCGTTTAAATACCTTTCGCTATTAATTTCTAGTTAATAGCAACGCGAACTATGTGTTAATTCCTGTGATCACAAACTCAACAAGCGATTATGAAATATTATTGACAAATGGTGTTAACAACACCATTTGACCCGTTTAGTCGAAATGACCAATTATCATTACGAGATGGTATTTAATTACCATTTTACCTCTTTAACCTATCCCGGTTTACTTTTTGAATTCGTCTTACTTAAAAATTGTTTCTCGTTTTGTTTGACCCGTTAAGACTCATGCCAAATGGCGTCCTTTCAATCCCTTTATCTATTTGTTAATCCATATCCGGATTACTATTTTACCGTTTTTACCCTTTTTACCATATTCATAGTTTCTTACCATTCTCGTTTGTTCCGACTCGCATTATATCGTGCCGGAACATCATATTTCATTTACTTAGTATAACTCATATTCAATACTCTTAATCAAGTATTTTGTAATAAAACAAAAGGCGTAAGCTTCACTTACCTCGCATCCAAGCAACGTTTTCTTTTCGTACTTGATCCGTTTGACCCGCTTCCTCCCAAGCCTCCATCTAGCTTGTCAAGAATCAAACTATCATCATAATTCGTAAGACGGTTAGTTTAGTCATCATTAGCTACAACTATTCCGTCTTATATATTTTATGTTGAAACTACTATTAGACTTCATCATTGGTTAGTTTAACTTTCTAAAAGTTAACTGGCATTATTCATATGACGAGCACCATTTAAATTAAATCAACATCATGATTAGAACTCGTATTACCCCATATTACACAGGATAAATCAAATTAGGTAGGTAATCATGCGTTTCATTCACAATTTCAACATATGAATATTCGTTTAGGCATTTTAACAAACACCTTACGGGCAAGATTGTTATACTACTTTTATCTAGTTCATTACTAGCTTTTAACCCAATTTATATTATCAAAATCAAGCCCTTGGACTAGTATTCGTGAACATTGTCACTATCTTACATCATAACATCAGTTTTCTCACAATTTAACATACATAATCATATGTTCATTACAATAATATAAAACCCACTTAGCACACATATGGGTGATCATCAAATCATTCAAGTCATAGCATCATATGTATGATTTTCACTTAGGGTTTAGTTCCTAAGCATGTATACATCACTAATTTAGCCAAAGCTTCTCTAATCCTTACATAATTCGCGAATTATGATGCTAACTCAAATTTTGCAACTTCACGAATCATCAAATTTTTACATACCTTATGATCCCCTAGGTTGGATGATAATTAATTCATGTTCGGTTGTGAATTTGAGCTTCATTTGATCTTCCGATTTGATTATTATGTTGGAGTTTAGGGTTTGGCTCCTGGGGTGTCACCCCTGCTCGATCACAGAACACACACACTTCAAGTGTGTGTTTTGTTTTGATTTTCTTTTATTGAATAACCTTGTTAAGTTATCCCAATTTAACCCCTCGTGTTTGGTTCGTTATTAAGTGGGCCACAACCTACTTATTTTTAACAATATTCCCACTTATTAACTTGGTTAAATATTCCTAGTTAACTTGGTGGGTTCGGGGAAATTATGACCAAGTTTATTTTAAGTCCCGTTAACTCAGGCCTCTTATAAACTTTATATCCTCAGAAGCTTTTATTCACGTTTTATTTAACAATAGGTTTATTTATTTAAGTCCTAATATTTACCGGGTTTTTTTTACCACTAACGGTACTTTACCCATCTTTTAGTATTAACGGAGTTTGATTACCAAACCCGTTTCCGGGGTGTTACATGACAATGTTGGGTATAGCGGTAGTTCTGATTAGGGGTGTGCAAAAAACTAAATTAACCGAACCAAAACCGAATTAACCGACAAAACCGAACCGAAAAAACCGAAACAAATAAAAAACGGTGGGTCGGTTAATGATTTTTTTGAAAACCGAAAGTAGCGGGTCGGTTATGGTTATCATTTTTTCCATACTCACCATAACCGAACCGAACCGACATGTAATAAATCTTTGTAGGATTTTGGACTTTTCACCATATTTTTAATATTTGATGTTTTTGATTGAAGATTTTTAATACTTCTGGGGTTTTCATATAATTTTGTGGTTTTGGTTGAATGTTTATTTGAATTTATGGAATGTATCATATCACTTTATTTGAATATTCCATAATACTATGTAATATACTAATATACACAAATATGCAATAACAATTTATTCCATGTTAAAAAAAGCTATTTTTAGCTAATCTAAATAAACGGTTAACCACCCATAACCGACCCGCTATAACCATCAAAACCAAATAACCATAACCACCATAACCGATCGGTTATGGTTATGGTTATCCAATAACCGACATCGCGGTTATGGTTATGGTTTTTGGTCAAAACCGACCCAAACCGACCCATGCACACCCCTAGTTCTGATGAGGAAAGCTCAAGTGCAGGTGGTTATGGTTCGGACGTGGATGTAAAGGAAAAAGTTGATGCTGAGGTTGCGGCTTCGACAAGTCAGGTACAAACCGACCCTCCTAGTGTATGTAATGATTGTGTAGATTTAAAACATAAGCTTGAAATAACTGACAGTCACAATCAAAGGTTGGTAGTTGATCTCTCTAAATGCAAGGAGGCAAATATGGCTTTAACTCGGAATGAAAAAGAATTCAAATCTATATTTGAAACTCTTAAGAAAAGTGTGTCTGAGTTAACAAAAACTGTTTTGAAAAAAAAAAACAAGTATTAATAACTACATTAATATCATTGAGGAAACAAAAAAGGAGTTAGCCATTGGTCAAATTGGAGAGTTATTCTAACTCTCGATATGTGCTTGATCATATCATCGAAGTTCAAAATCTGAAAGGGGATGTTAAGTGCATTGGTTATAAATCGGGTCCACCTCCTCCGCTAAGACACAATTATACCAAGTTACCTGACGAGGAGGAAATGACATGCTTTGAACCATTTGTACCTCTTAATCCCGAAGAGTTTGCAGCAGGATTAGGGTTCAAACTGGACGATTCCTCACAAGAATCTAAAAGGACAGAAAATATGTCTTTTGTTGCGGAACAAAGTCCTCCAATAATTGAGAATTATGTTTTGTCGGATGATGAATCACATGTGAGTGATCAAGATCAATCTCTTGACAAGAAAAAAGGAGTAGAAATTCCAGTTGAGAATCATATCTTATGTGATCCTCCTACTCCAGTTGCTCCTATTGTGCAATCAGTTGCAAAACAAGAGATTGACTCGATCACATATGTCGAGGAATCTGTGTCTACGTTTAAAGGCGATAATGTGTTGTATACCTTGATTGGTGATGATAAAATTTACTCAAACAAGGATTTCCCAATTAAAAACGTCAATCCATCCATGATTGATAGAGTTTTGGAGGATTCTACTAGTAAGTTTTTGGGTAAGTCGATCCCGAGAGTTGTAGTAACTCAGTGTGATCCTATTCCAAAATACGAAGTTAGAAAACAACACGGGAATCAGGAATTACAAACCGAGGAACAACCAATCACCTCTAAAAGTAGACAACAGGAAAAACGAGCTCAAAAACCTAAGTTTGAATCAAAAGGAGCTCGAAACAAGAAAAAAAGGAAGGATGTTAAATTTGTGGCCTCAATTGGTATAGATAAAGTTAAGACTTTTGAAAACAAATCAAATACAGATTTTATCCAACAAGTCAAGATTTTGAAACGTAACAGTGATAACAATTACACTCAACATACAAATGGGTGTGATAATGTAACAAGTACCTCAAGGCCTACAAGTTCAACATCGGGACATCAAACAGAATCTCCTAAATTCTTTGAAAGAAGATCATGTTTTAAATGTGGGGAGTTTGGTCATATAATCAAAAATTGCACAAATCCTCCAAAACCAAAGTTTGTTGAAAATGCCCCTCCTGAAAAAGATTACCAGCGTCGTTCTATGTCACCTAAACAAGACAAACATACTATTAAGGAACAAGAAGCCAAACAAAGACGTAAAAATGTCAAGGTAATTGAAAAGGCTTTAAAACCAGATGTTGTAGAAAAGGAACCAAGTTCGTCAAGATCGTTAAAACCAGAAATGTATAAATCTATAACTAATACTCAATTTGGTAAACGTTAACAATCTTGAAAACCAAAAGCCGGTACTGTTTTAGGGGGAGGCATAGCATTTCCAAATCATCAAGAAATAGAAATCACATTTCGTGATGATAACGGACGACCCAGTCTATGAAGGCTTGGGTCCCCCTCTCCAACTAATCTCTGAGTGAGTGTGCAGGATGTTCCAGGAGGAACTATTGATAGTCGTAGGATTGTTGATAGTGGAGCGTCCATGCACAAAATCGGCGACTTAAGGCTCCTGTGTGATATGAAAAGCATTAGGGGAAATTATTGTTGCCTTTGATGGAGAGAGTAAAAGAAAAAGAAGACCAGAAATGTCTGATGAATGAAGAAAGTTTGATGAAAGAAATTGAAAACTTCGACAAAATAAAAAACATTCCAAAGTTTGATTGCTGAAGGCTTTGATCAGGTCAAGAGGATAGATTCAAATGTAGTGTACACGCCTGCAGCACATCTGAAACTTTTTGAAGATTCATGGATTTTTCTTCCACAAGAAGTTCAAAGTCTGCTAGATGAACGTGCAGTGTGCATTTCTCTACAGTGTTGAAGAAAATGTGTTTGTTGAACAAACCAACCGGGTGTGCGGATACCTTGGCATGGATTGAACAACCGCACACTACTTCTAAAGGAGAAAGACGAAGACCTTTGCTGGTGCAACAGCACGTGGAAGACATCATGTATGGACCATCCAAAGATGATGTGTACAAGCTTTCCTACATGCTCCCTTGCCACTTACCAGCCGGACCCGGAGGTTTATCATCTTGTTGTTGTGAAGATATTTTTGAGTTAATTGAGGCAGCTGTAAAATCGACTTTGAAATCCACACCGGGTGGATATCCGATTTGGGGGAACACTCAGATTCCTGGCAATGCATGAAGCAGTTGCAGGATTACGATTTTGAATTCCTAATCTCTCCTATCCTTGTCGATACTTAAGCTGCTTTATGAATTACTTACATCTCGTACGATACTCTTTGACCAGACACGTTGATCTCGAATATCACCTCACACATGATCGTTTCAATATGAAACTCGTCAATGTTGTTTTGGTCCACACCGATTACCGACATGCCAACTGATTTTTCCAAAATTCGATAAATCATTTTTGCTTAAATTAATTTTTGTAAATGGCATCGAGGTAAAGCATGAGTTAATCCACATCGGGAAATCGTTTTTGTGAATATTTTTCTTGAGAAAATCTAAAAAGGTGTTTTTAAAAGTTTAAATTTTCTTTCTGAAATTTAGGAGGAGTAATTTCCAAATCAGAAAAATACAAAAACAATAGAAAAACAAAAATGAGTTTCATGGCGAGAAAAGTGAAAATGATAGTACATCAGTGGTCTGTTGAAACCTCTTTGAACTTAAAATGAAAAACGATAAGCAACTCTATATAAGATGTATCGGTAGGATCACAATCATTTTAAAGTGTGCAGGGTGATATATACCTAAATCGACTGAAGACTCTGTGGGAACCACTCATTGGCATATGGTCTTGGTACCGAAATTTCGTTTGATAGATTGCCGAGGTTCTAAGTAACGTGGTCTTTATGCTGATTTATCATCTGGGTATCATGGTTGAATCTTTTACTGAAAAATAATGGGGACACAAGTCAAGATCTTCCATGATACCAAACATACATGTAAATATTGCATACGACCACAATAAGTGATAAACATATCACATCCACCCAATGAATAAGTGATAAAATATCACAGTTTATGCGGGAGCCAATTTTCTCTCTTTGTCGGTACGATTGTACTAACCTGTTCACGGACTTGCTCCTATGCCCTGCATGCATCTGAAAATCAAGTTCCTCATCAATAAGTGATTTAATCATATAGGTTTTGTTTTCAATAAAAAATAAGTGAGTATCTCACAATCTATACGTTCAAACTGATGATAAACGGTATACTCACCAGTAAGATGAACTCTCGTGCATACCTTGATACGGGAATGTGTCGTGTGTGGATGAACCCCGGTCGGTAAGTATAAATCATACCTAATGTGTCCCCTAACAGCGAGTACATCTGATAACTTGAGCTTATGTGGACCACAATACCGATAATCATTATAGGATTCTTATCTTAATGTTAACTAATTGAACAAAAAGAGTATTTTGGCGTGACCGTATACTGATATGATTCTCTTACCCTCGAAACTCGCAAAAAGAATGTCTGTAAATATTTATTTATTGCTTTCCGTCTTTACATTTGAAAAATGCAAAAATACCAAAAAGATTTTACGTGTGTTTTAATATAAACTTTATAAAAGCCAAAAAGATTTTATTTCTATTTTATTTTTTGATTGCCCGATGTTGGAACTCGAGTCTATCCTACCTAAAATCCTGATTCTAAGCCGGAAAAAGATTGCATCTTCATAAAAGATCGAAGTTAATAAGTTTTAAAAGTTAAAGATTAAAATTGATCATTGTTTTAAACTTTTAAATTGTTGTCGGTCGGTGTTTGACTGAGAGTTGGTCTCATGTGTGTCATGTGTTGTTTGACTATATTCCAAGCGGTTGTTCTCATTATGCGTTTAGCTTTGTTGTGTGTGCAGATGTGGCATTCAAACTAGCTAAAGGCAAAGAGAACGTGTTAGATGACAAGCTGTGGAATTAAGACACGACGCTGATGCAATCAGAGGATCAAGATAATCGAGTTGCAACTGGCCACTCATCAACACCATAAGGATCTGAAGATTTGAAGATCAAAGTCTCATGAGCAACATTCAAGGGGGAGTTTGTTATCATATCGGGGCATGGCACTGAGCGAAACAGATTGTCCAGGAGAAATCCATAACAACTAAAATTACCAGATATTTATCTTTATGTCCCATACCATAATATATCAAATAAAAGCAGTTATTACAGACATTGTTTTCTCAAGGGCGGATCAATTGTTCCGACAACTCAGATTCAAAATAGATAAATTGTTTTTGGTTTATTTCTAGACTCCTCCCTACTTGATTCCACTAAAGCAGGTAAGCACAGCATCCTAAGCATTCAGACACCTGTCACGTATGTTAAAATAAAGGTCAATACATAAAATGTAAAGGTGAGCATACAAGTTTGAAATAATAATAGAGTTCGAAATTATTTACGCATAACCAGCATGTAACATGTATAAAGTGAAGGCAAGTAGGTTATCGACAGGGAAATATGCACAGACGTGACTGCGAGTTGTAGAATGCGCAACACATATCCCCACTAGGACACGTGAAGTAAAGCCCTTAACAACCCCTGTCCACGACAGGTGCTGAGTCAAAACTATAGTACTATCGTTGCTAAGGTGTCACACCCCGATATTTCCACGTATTACCGGTGGGGAGTATCGTGACGTAGTTGATATCGTCATAGTCAAACAACACAATTTAATGCATAGCGGAAGCAAAAGATGAATCACATTACAAACCGAATAAAAAGTAATATCAAAGTATTACAACCGGAAATGTAAAGGATCCACAGGCGGATCAAAGATAAAAGAAACATTTTTCAACAGATTTATAGGCATCTAAGCTTGCAAGACTCTTTATTGATGCTAGGAGTGACCAGCCTCTTTCGATTAGTACCTGCACTTAACCTTTTGGGAAAATACGTCAGTTTGCACTGGTAAATACAATTAACCGGCTCATTTTGAAAAGAGTTTAAGAAAATTGATTTGAATGCACAAGGCACAAAATAATTTATAACTTGGGATAATTATTTATATATATAAACTTGAAAAAGAATTACATGTTCGTTATACGTTCAGTAGCCCAGGTTGAATACCGGGTTAAAGATTAATAGACACACCACATGATATAGTCCCACTGCGAGTTATTCTCGAATCAGCGGTTATACTTATATATATATATATATATATATATATATATATATATATATATATGCACTGGCAGGTGTATGCCTTCACCCCGTGCTTAGGTCGTGGCCATTTCAATGAATGATGCCAAGGATATCCGGGACATGGTCATTAACCCCCCAAAGGCTTTAAGCAAACAAAACAGTTTAAACGGGTCATCTCAATAAATTAACCTTCATATGATTAAAGATTCAATGCCCGACCAAGCGGTATTTTATATACCGTACCCCAAGCCCGTATAAGGGAAAATAAGTTAAAAGTATTTACCTGAGCAAGTATATATCACAAACAGCGAGTGCAAGTAGCATTTACCGGGCTCCTAATCTGGAACGAAGGTTTTTAATAACCTATTAGATTCCTAACGGGTCTTAATTAAGCCTAAACTTAGACCGGCTAGTTTTTAAAAGGAAGATACGGTTCAAAACGCACGATTAAGCGAAGACTGGATTAGAATGTGTTTTAGACCCGACAAGTTTAAAGACTTGTATAATATGGGTAAACTAAACACATTCTGGATTTTGAGACAAAAATGATAAGGTTTGACCCGTTTCGGTCAATTTATGCAAACTAGTTACAAAAACCGTTCCGAACGTGAAAATGCATAACGGGTAACCATAAGAGTCATATACAGGTTTCCTAAGTTAATATGCCTTACATATGTTGTGATATCGGTAGGATACCTTCCATTATGACCAAAATGAATTTAAACTCAACTATGCCCCGTAGGGGCATTTTGGTCATTTTAAAGCTTATAAAATAGATTAATTATAAATCTGAGATTCAGGTCTGATATATTCAGTAAAATTACTCATTTTAATAGGTTATATCAGTAGGGTATTGCATATATGTGAAATTTATTATTTATAACCAAACTATGCACCAAAGGGGCATTTTGGTAATTTCACATAAGCTTAAAAGGTCAAGTCTAGAAATCTGAGTTTAAAACTTTTGCTTACTGTTAAAGTATAAAGGTTTACTAAAAATATCATTAGGTATTAAGTCTTATATGTTTAAAATAGTTTTAACTCATACTATGCGTTTAAAACGCGTAAAAAGACGGGTTTTAGTGATTTCCGGGTTTTATAAGAAAAGCTGATATTTTATTATTCCAGAAAGCTTAAAATATTTTATTTATCATATAAAATCAGTAGCAAAATGTTTGGTATCAAAATATTATGTAAAACTCATTTTATAGGCCAAAAGGGCAAAACCGACAATTACCGGATCAATGCTATAATCCTATGTTATGCTCAGTCTAAAAATAAATAAAAAGCTTCAAAAATCCCAATTTATTATATTACATCAGTGGGTAAAAAGTTTGGTATCAAAAATTGGGTTTAGATAGGCTATATACTAATTACGCCGTTTAATTAATAAAAAAGCTTTCTAATTATGCTATTGAGCATAACTCCTAATCTAGACCTCAAACTGACGTCAAATTTTTAAAGCAAGTTTATAAATCAGTAACAAAGATTTTTGTCCTCTCACATTGTCAAAAATCTCGTTTTAAGGTCAAAAGGGCATAATAGTCAACATTTAGGCATATAACGGAAACATGCATATGAATTGGATAACTAATGGACCAAGTTGTATAATCACAGAGGATTATACTAACATGTAACCTGGTCCTAAAAGAGCTCTAAGGCATTTCTAAAATATGCCACATTGGGTCAGAACTGAAAGTCAAAGCAAAAGTCTAATTATGCGACTTTCGGTTCCGAACCGAGCCTAAACTGAAAATTGGTGGGTTGAACATGTTTAGACATGTTCTTACATTAATTACCAAGTTATATTAGTGATAAAACAGGTTGCATGGCTTCTACATTGTTAATTATGCATTTATTTGAAAATTAGCTTTCTGTTGACTTTTTATGAACAAGTTTGACCCGACAATTGACCTAGTTAGAGTGGGAATCAGAGAGTGCCCTTTTAAGGGTTTATTACCCACATAATTACCAACTCATCGGTACTTTTAGTTCGGGATTTGAATGGAAAAATTGTGATTAATCACGAAGTCAAACCTTAATTATGACGGTTTGACTTTAGGCCATTAAACTAAGTAAAACTGAATTAAGAGAGGTTAAGGACACTTAATGAAGTCCTATGCACGACTAATGGTCCTTAGGAAGTGGTCTTGAGCTCCAGGAATCTCCAGAAATGAAGTTATGAGAGTTTTCAAGTGGGTGCCCAAATGTTGCAACAAGGAATTTTTCGTATACAGGGATTTTAATTCATCAAGATCATGACAAACAAGTCTATGCATGATCCTTGATCAATACAAGTGTCCCTATTGCATGAATACCATTAGGGCAGCCCCTGGTATGTAAAACAAGGCATATAAGTCGGTTAACAGGCTGAACTGGCAGCTGCCAAACTTTTTCTGTCGCTGGCAGATTTGGGCGGCCCGCGTAAGACCCATACAAGGTCTACGCGGCCGGTATGGAGCCCCGGATCAGGTTAAACAAGTTTCAAGATTTGCATATTTAGTCCCTGGTCCTTTATATAGTGGTTTTAACTTTATTTCTTGCACTTTTAACCCTCCAAATTGATTTCTAAGGGCCCCAAGACATAACCAAACTTTGTTAAGTCCTTGGTTAGTTTTATGATCACCCGCAAAGCCTTAGATTTCAACGTTGATGCTTTTAATCCCTTACATACGAATGTTAGCATAACTTTCTCATACGGAATCGAAACCTTGTGAAATTTTTATCACTTATTCTAGTGAGCATAATTAATCGTTACAAAGCTTCGGGATTGCTAAAAGGTCACTCAGAGGTATAAATTAAACATGTTGACACATTTAACCCCTACGGTTTGTAAACTCTCACTTTCTTTCACAAACGGCTTCATACGCTTCACAATTTATTCGTTTAAGGGTATAAACATCGTGTAGGATCGTTGAAAGGTATATTTATCCGATATTGACATTTTTAATCCTTTTATTCACATACTTTCTTTGTTTGTCAACTTTAGTCCCTCTAAAGTAATTCTTTACACGTTTAAAGCTCACGACACGTGTCGATATAATATTGGACATGAATTTACAAGGTGTTACATCCTCACCCCCTTAAAAGAAATCTCGACCTCGAGATTTTATTGAAATAAATGAGGGTACTTTTCTTTCATTGTGGACTCTACCTCCCACGTGTCCTCGAGACCTCTACGGGTATCCCATTTAACCTTTACAATCGGCACCTGCTTCCTTCGAAGCTTCTTAACCTGTCGGTCCTCGATCGACAAAGGTTTTTCAATAAACTTTAAGCTCTCATCAATATGCACATGAACATGTGACAAGACTAGTGACTCATTAGCTAGACATTTCTTTAGATTACAGATGTGGAATACATTATGAATACCACTGAGCTCTTCAGGCAGGTTTAACTTATAAGCCACTGATCCGACACATTCGATGATCTCGAATGGTCCTATGTACCTTGGGCTTAACTTGCCTTTCTTACCAAATCGCATCACTCCTTTCCAGGGTGATACCTTCAGTAACACTTTGTCACCAACCTCAAACTTTAGAGGTTTACACCTTTTATCTGCGTAGCTTTTCTGTCTATCCCTGGCAGCTTTGAGATGATTTCTTATTTGCACTATCTTATCGGTCATCTCCGGGACTATATCAGGTCCTGTTAGTTGGACATCACCAACTTCTGCCCAACAAACGGGCGTTCTGCACTTCCTTCCATATAAAGCTTCAAATGGTGCAGCTTGAATGCAGGAGTGATAACTATTATTGTATGAAAACTCGATCAGTGGAAGATGATCATCCCAACTTCCACCTAGATCAATGACATAAGCTCTTAACATATCCTCCAGTGTTTGAATTGTTCGCTCACTTTGACCATCCGTCTGAGGATGATATGTTGTGCTGAAGTTTAATCGAGTGCCTAGGGATTGCTGAAAACTTTTCCAGAAATGCGATGTATACCTTGTATCCCTATCAGAAATGATAGACACTAGCACTCTGTGGAGAGATACAATCTCATCCACGTACAGCTGAGCTAACTTATCTGAGCTATGTGTTTCCTTAATAGGTAGGAAGTGAGCTGACTTAGTCAATCTATCCACTATAACCCAAATAGTATCATTACCTTTCTTTGTCTTTGGTAACTTGGTGATAAAATCCATAGTCACCATCTCCCGCTTCCAGGTGGGAAGTTCAGGCTATTGCAGCAAACCTGACGGCTTTTGGTGTTCAGCTTTAACTTGCGCGCATGTCAAACATTTGGCTACATAAGTAGATATAGACTTCTTCAAGTCTATCCACCAATAATTCGCCTTCAAATCTTGGTACATCTTGTCACTTCCAAGATGAACAGAATACTTGGAACTATGGGCTTCCTGAAGGATCACTTCCCTAAGTCCTCCATAGATTGGAACCCATATTCGTCCATTCAATCTTAGGATTCCGTTCTTGCCACATGACAACTGTTCTGCAGTGACTCCCAGTTTTTCATTTGGGTAGTTAGCTTCCAATATAGCTTCTTTCTGGGTGGCTAACAACCTTTCATTTAAATTGTTTCTTAATTAAATGCTCTTGGCATTGATCCTTATGGGCTTCACCCTTTCCTTCCTACTTAGGGCATCGGCGACTACATTTGCCTTGCCTAGATGGTATCGGATTTCACAATCATAGTCATTTAAAGTTTCCATCCAACGTCGTTTCCTCATGTTTAAGTCCTTCTGATTAAACAGGTGTTGAAGGCTCTTGTGATCAGAATAGATCACGCACTTGGTTCCATACAAGTAATGCCTCCACAGTTTTAGTGCAAATACAACGGCACCCAATTCCAAGTCGTGAGTGGTGTAATTCTTCTCGTGCACCTTTAACTGTCGAGAAGCATAGGCAATGACTTTGCCTTTCTGCATGAGCACACACGCCATACCAGTGTGTGACGCGTCGCAGTATACTACAAATTCTTCTATTCCATCAGGTAATGTCAACACAGGTGCATTGCTCAACTTCTGCTTAAGGATGTCAAAGGATTCCTGCTGCTTAGGACCCCAGTCAAACTTAATATTCTTACGCATCAACAAAGTTAGGGGTGCAACAATCCTTGAAAAGTTTTCAATAAATCACCTATAATATCCTGCTAAACCCAAAAAGCTACGAATCTCTGTGGGTGTCTTTGGCTCTTGCCAATTCATGATAGCTTCAGTCTTAGCGGGATCCACCTGGATACCATGCTTACTAACCACATGTCCAAGGAGTTGGACTTCACGAAGCCAAAATTCACACTTTGAAAACTTGTCGTAGAGCATCTCATGCTGAAGTAGTTCCAGAATACATCGAAGGTGCTTCTCATGGTCAGCTTGATTCTTTGAATAAATCAGAATGTCGTCAATGAAGACGATAACAAATTTGTCCAAGTATGGCTTGCAAACACGGTTCATGAGATCCATGAATGCTGCTGGTGCATTAGTGAGCCCAAAAGGCATCACTAGGAACTCGTAATGACCATAACAAGTCCTAAATGCAGTCTTGTGCACATCCTCATCTCTAACCTTCAACTGATGGTAACCTGACCTCAAGTCAATCTTGGAGAAGTAACTCTCCTCTTGCAATTGATCGAACAGATCATTGATCCTGGGCAATGGATATCTATTCTTGATAGTGACCTTGTTAAGCTCGCGATAATCGATGCATAGACGCATCGATCCATCCTTCTTCTTGACAAACAGAATTGGTGCTCCCCAAGGAGATGAACTAGGATGTATAAAACCTTTCGCCAACAATTCATACAGTTGAGTCCTTAACCCTTTCATCTCAGTTGGTGCTAACCTGTAAGGTGCTCTTGCAACAGGCGCTGCTCCAGGAATGATGTCAATTCTGAATTCTACTTGCCTATCTAGTGGCAAACAAGGTAGTTCTTCAGGGAATACTTCGGGATATTCAGAAATGACGGGGATGTCTTTAATCTTAGGCTTTGACTCATCAATAGTTATTTGTGCCATGTAGATGACACAACCCTTCTTCATACACCTTGATGCCTTAAGCATAGACACTTGCTTAGGCAATCCATACTGAGTATCTCCCTGTATGGTAAGTGGCTCACCATACGGAGTCTTAATCACCAATTGCTTCTTGTCACACACAATCTGAGCTTGGTTATGGGATAACCAATCCATGCCTATTACTATGTCGAAACCAGCTAACTTCAAAGGAAGCAAGGATAACGGAAAAGAGTGGTTCCTAATGGATATGAAACATCCATCTAACACGGTTGATGCGGTTTCTATGGTACCATCGGCTAATTCAACCTCATACTTTATGCTTAGGGTTCTAACAGGTAGATTTAACAGCTTACAAAACTTATCATCAACAAATGACTTATCTGCTCCAGAATCAAATAACACCCTTGCATAAACATCATTAATAAAGAAGGTACCTGTTATCACGTTGTCGTTCTGGATGGCCTCTTGTGTATTCATATGGAAGACCCTAGCATTGGTCTTTTTCCCATCCTCAGCCTTCTTCGTAAACTTTGGGCAGTTGGACTTGATGTGCGCTTTCTCGTTGCAGTTGTAGCACGTTGCGTCCTTTATCTTCTTGCAGTCTAACGTCTTGTGCTCAGAAGATTTACAAATCCCACAAGCTCTTGGCTGTGATTGGGATTTCGACTCGTATCTGCACCTCCCGAAATGGTGCTTCTTACAGATTTTACACTTAGGCTTATCACTTGACTGATGACCATCCTTTTTAAACCTGAAACTCTTCTTGTGATTCGAGCTCCCCTTGTGTTTCTTATCTGAACGTCGTGAGTTATCATCCTCACGCTTCCTCTTCTCAGCATCGGTGTTTCTAAGCGATCTTTGCCTGACCGCGTCCAAAGTAAGGGATAATGATATGTCAGCTGCAGACCTAATAGTAGCAGGTCGAGATGCCTTTACACAGGCCTTGATCTCTAGGGCTAAGCCCCCAATGAAACGAGCTATCGGCTTGGGTTCCGGTGTCACCAAATACGGAACCAATCGATACATTGTGTTGAAGCTCGTAAGGTAGGCTTGACAATCCAGGTTCTTCATAACCAATGACAAGAAATCAGCCTCAATCTTTTCAACCTCATGCTGAGGGCGGTAATTTTCCTTGATCAACGTCACAAACTGATCCCAAGACAGATTGTACAATGGGATTTTTCCGGTAGCTTGGATCAAGGATCTCCACCAGGCTAGTGTCTATCCTTTGAACGACTGAGACAGAAACTTCACAACATCCGTATCAGCGCAACCACTGATATCAACCACGGTATCCATCTCGTCTAACCATGTCATGCAGTCAACAGCTCCTTTTTCCCCAGTGAAATCCCTGGGTTTGCAGGAAACAAAATACTTATAGGTGCAACCCTTAGCACGTGGTTCTTGATTTAGCACAATCCTCTTGGATGGAACACTCCTCTGATTTGATGAGTGATGAGAATTACTCTTGTGAGCGGTATGAGTTCTTGAGGGTGGTTTTGAGTGTGGCACAGATTGAGTCCTGCCATGGGTACCACTAGATTCATTGAACTGTCTGTCCAAAGCTCGTGTAACTGCATTATCTATTAATGCCTGTAATTCCGCTCCTGCTACATTAACTCGGGAAGTATCATGATTCTCCCTTAGGTGACTGTTGACTTCGTCTAACCTAGCCATGTAGCTTGATTGCTATATAAGATAAATGATAATGATTTATTTAGAAGTTTATTAGGGGATTGTCTTTTATGGCAATCCATTAACCATGGTAACTATAACCTATGTTGGCTAATTTATTAAGCATATATATTCAGGATTTTTCATTATAATAATCCTTAGTTATAATTAAAATATATTAATGGCAAAAAGGCCAAGTCACATGGACAGTTTTAAATTTTTATTCGCGATCATATAGGATCAAGGTATTGAGGATTTAATCATAGTTCATTACCTCTTCTTTACAGGGGGTCGAAGACCACAACTGTCTTTTGTCTTATATGACAATGAGCATAGCCTGTAGGCATTACATCCCTATCGGTTGTTTAATATAATAAAAGAAGTTGGAGGAATCCAATATAAGGATGACTTATGCGATTTTATCGAATCACATTTGCCAGGAGTGTTAACATGTTTTCAAATGTTAACAAGAATATGCATCTTAATAAGGAACTACCATCATGGTCCTGTCTTAATATGACACATGGACTAGGTTTTGCCATTAAGATTTATTTAATATATAATGGCAAATTTTTTTTAAAGGAATGGCATTTTTCATTTATTTCATGTATTATATTTATGCATATTGACAAAATTGAAATTTAAAAATTAACCATTCCACTACAAAAATTAAAAGTACATGTTGCCCTAAACGGGACTTAAGAGAGATAACTTGCCCACGCAGGGTGTGACAACTCGAGTTTCCGAGATTACTTATTCGCATTTATTGCACGTTAACTGTTTAGCTATTTGTTTATACGACTTGTTGCTTTGTAATCGTACATGTTTGTTATATGTTGTGACACTATGTGATTGTACATTTATATGCTTGGTGACTTAACATGTAATCTGTTCAAAAGTTAAAAACATTAAACTGTTACACCCCGAACCAACCCGACGAAACAAGTGTGTTTTGCCATAAATCATCACGACGAAACAGGCGTTTTGCCATTAGGCCATCTCGACGAAACAAGAGTGTTTCGTCATCCTCATCCTGACGAAACAGATGTGTTTCGCCGGCCCAGTGATTCGCGAAGCCCAGTAAGGGCCCAACACGTAAATTTGAATAGTAAAACATGAAACGATTTCAGTTTCACACCTTCCGAACAAAAATTAAAACCCTAGAGTTCCCTTTCTCTGTTGACGGCAATCTTGTGTTCCCGAAGCCCCAAATCCATCAAGTTACTACCCCGTTCATCGCGGTTAGTGCTTAACTCTTCCGTGATTGTTCGATGTATGTTATAGTTAAATGTTTGCTTGAAAAACTATTAGGGATCGATACTGTATAATGGTTATGTTCATGATTGGTTGATGAATTGGCTATAATAGGACCTATGGTCGGTTACGGTTTCGTGTGTCGGATTGGATTGTTTGTTGCTGAATCGGTTAATCGTTTAGAGTTAATGTTCATGACTTTAATTGTATATGCCATTATTCATGAATGGTACAAATATGTTTTTGAATGATGAAATTGTGATGTAATATTCGTATGCTAGATTGTCTAAGGTTGACAGATGATTATGTTCTGATTAGTAATCTATGATAACGATGATTTGCTGATGATTATATGATTTTCGTATGTTGATGACGGCTGTTAGGGTTTCTGCACGTAACTGATATGCAACGCAACTGGTACATACTGACGAAACACAGGTGACGGCGAAACAAATGCGTTTCGCCGGAACCAGTCTTGACGAATCAAATATGACGAAACAGTGTTTTTCGCCGAGGGTAGTTACGATGAAATAGATGCGTTTCGTCATGGTTAAGCACGACAAAACAGATGTGTTTCGCCAAGGGTAAATACGACGAAACAAGGGTGTTTCGTCGAGTGGTCAAACTGCACGGTAACTTAGTTTATTTCTGTTAAGAGTTAACACAGTTAGTTAACTGCCGTTAAATGTTAAGCATAACTTGTACGAACTTGAATACGTGCTTTGTGCTACTTGATGATTACTGATTCAATACCCACTATGATTATGCATATACGTGAACCTTGTGAATATAAGCTGATTATGTACACGTGCGTACTTTAGGACTTGACTGATACTTGTGAGCACATACTTTAGCATACCGAGCAAACCAAGGTGAGTTCACACTCTTACCAAGGCATGGGATTCCCGGGGGATGGGAATGGGATTGAATGATTACTTGTACTTACATCGTTACTAGAATTACGTACCACTGACCTCGTTAGGGGAAGGTCACTTATAGATACCGCTAGACTAGTGATACATGGGGAAGCCCCCACTACTCTTCGCACACATGCCTGGAATGGCCACGATACAAATACTAATCTTTGCACACATGCCTGGAATGGCCGCGATACGAATACTAAACTTCGCACACATGCCTGAAGGGCCGCGATACTAATATAACTAGTCTAGAATACATGGGAAACTCCCACTAATCTTCGCAAACATGCCTGGAGGGCCGCGATACAAGTATATACGATACATGGTTACTAAACAAACAAACGGTTTACGAAATGAATACTATAACTAAACAATCAACTGTGAACTCGCTTAACTAGTTGTTGACTCTCTGTTACATGCCTTGCAGGTCGTTAGGTACATATGGAGCTTGCACCGGGAGGCGCAGTCGTTGTGGACATGGATCGTGGATGCTATGTTAAACATTATAACACTTTGAACCTATTACTTACTTTGGGTTTAAATTTATGCTTCCGCTAAATATTGAAACTAAACTTACGTTTTGAACACCTTTCATGTTGTTTGGTTGATATACATTTACTTGTACTTATTACTTATATGTTCAATATGATTGGTGGCTTGATCCTGGTCATGTCACGCCTCCATGCGGTGGTACTCCGCGTGTGGATTTTGGGGGTGTGACAGATTGGTATCAGAGCCATTGGTTATAGAGAACTTGGTTTTAATAAGGGGGAAAACGTTTTTATTAAAACCAGACTATAACCTGTACAGTGCTCGACGATCCACAACGACGCTTCGCTCCACGTGCAAAACTCAACACACTAGGTACTACTATTCATGTTTACATTGCCTACTTGCTAGATTACATAGAACCTTGCTCATGGTATGCTTAGATAAACGTAACAATTATTGCTTGAGAACCTTTGTGTGCTTACTCTCTTCTGTCATCGCACTTTTCACGAACCTCTCTCACTTATGTTACCTTTGCTATGAAGATCATGGCTGGACGCATTAACATGACACAAGCCCAGTTGACGGCTCTCATTAACGAACAAGTTGCTGCGGCACTTGCAGCCGCACAAGCAGGAGGTATACCCTGCAGTCGTAACTCACACTAGGATCTTTAGATCCTACACTCCTAAACCAACTCTTGTGTGTAACCTTGTCCTGTTCTTATACACAACAGGTCAACACGCTCAGCCACCTATTTGCACTTTCAAGAATTTCATGGACTATCGTCCTAGCACATTCAGTGGCACTGAAGGAGCAGTTGGACTCCTCCATTGGTTTGAAAAGCTCGAGTCCTTATTTGAAATGTGTGAATGCCCTGAGGCTCGCAGGGTGAAGTACGCCACTGGTACTCTAGAAGGCATTGCGTTGACTTGGTGGAACGCGCAAGTTCAAATTTTAGGGTTGGCAGCTGCTAACGCCACCCCTTGGAATGATTTCAAGGAACTGATCAAACGGGAATACTGCACACGTGATGACATCCACAAGTTGGAAGTGGAGTTCTTTCATTTGAAAATGATGGGGTCAGAAATTGAAGCTTATACGAAAAGGTCAAACGAGCTGGCCATCTTGTGTCCAACTATGGTGGACCCTCCTATCAAGCGTATTGAGTTGTATCTCAAGGGACTAGCGCCAGAAATTCAAAGTCACGTGACATCGGCCAACCTTGATAATATCCAGGATATTACACGTCTTGCTCATCGCCTTACAGATCAGGCAGTGGAACAGAACAGGCTTCCTAAACGTATCAGTGCTACCGATGCTACTACTTTCACTACTCCCAGTGACAACAAGCGGAAATGGGATGGGGATTCCAGCAAGGGTTCAACTACAGCTCAGTCTCAGGTTCAGCAGCGAAAGACTGATAACTACCAGAGCCCTGGTCAGCAATCTTCGGGTAATCAAAGACAGGGTGGATATCGAGGAAACCTCCCAAGGTGCAATACTTGCAAC
The DNA here is from genome assembly GCF_002127325.2 of Helianthus annuus. Lineage (NCBI taxonomy): Eukaryota > Viridiplantae > Streptophyta > Magnoliopsida > Asterales > Asteraceae > Helianthus > Helianthus annuus. The sequence goes on along the minus strand of NC_035447.2, from coordinate 16,124,125 downwards.
AAGCACCACAACGGCCACTGTAACAAGGGTCGTTGTCAGCGGTGCCTCAAGATCGGTCATGAAGCAAAAGATTGCAGGAGCTCACAACCTGTAAATCTGAATCAACAACAACAACCACCTGCTCCACGAAACCAGCAGCAACAACAGCGAGGCAACAGGGGATGTTATCAATGTGGTGCTGAAGGCCACTTCAAGCGAGACTGCCCTCAGTTAAACCAGAACCAGAACAACAACAACAACAACAATAATAATCCGGGCAATGGGAACAACAACGGGGGAAACAATAATGGCAACGACGCTAGGGGTCGTGTGTTCGTGCTGGGGCATGGTGATGCAAGGAATGATCCTAACATGGTTATGGGTAAGTTTCTCCTCGACGACTTTTATGTTACTGTATTATTTGATTCGGGTGCGGATACCAGTTATGTGTCTCTAAAAGTTAGTCAAATGTTAAAACGTACACTAACACCCTTAAACACCAAACATGTCGTAGAGTTAGCCAATGGTAAAAGTTTAGAGGCCACACACGTAGTCAAGGGTTGTAACATCGTCTTAGCTAGTCAGACTTTCTCCATCGATCTCATTCCTATAGTTCTGGGTAGTTTCGACATCGTCATTGGTATGGATTGGTTATCCCAGCAACAAGCAGAGATATTATGCAAGGAGAAGATTGTTCGTATTCCCCGTTCTAGTAAAGAACCTCTCGAAGTTCAAGGCGACAAGAGTGGTGTCGTGGTTGGAATCATCTCCTTTCTGAAGGCTCAGAAATGTTTGTGAAAGGGTCACACTGCCATTTTGGCACTTGTCACTGATGTATCAGCGAAAGAGAAGAGATTAGAGGATATCCCAGTTGTACGTGATTTTCCTCAAGTGTTTCCTGAAGAATTACATGGGCTACCGCCTCATCGCCAGGTCGAATTCCAGATTGAACTAGCTCCTGGAGCAGCACCAATAGCTCGCGCACCGTATCGTTTAGCTCCAACAGAATTGGAAGAACTGTCCAAACAACTGCAAGAACTCTTGGATAAGGGTTTCATCCGTCCTAGCTCTTCGCCTTGGGGAGCTCCAGTGTTATTTGTGCAAAAGAAAGACGGTACCTTCAGGATGTGTATTGATTATCGCGAGCTCAACAAGGTGACTGTGAAGAATCGCTATCCTCTTCCACGCATTGATGACTTGTTCGACCAGCTGCAAGGGTCGAGCTACTACTCGAAGATTGATCTGAGGTCAGGTTACCATCAGCTGAGAGTCCGGGATGAGGACGTCTCCAAAACAACATTCAGAACTCGCTACGGCCACTACGAGTTTCTAGTCATGCCATTCGGGTTAACAAACGCACCTGCAGTCTTCATGGATATTATGAACAGAGTGTGCAAGCCTTACCTCGACAAGTTTGTGATTGTTTTCATCGACGACATCCTGATCTAGTCCAAGAGTCAGGAGGAACACGAACAGCATTTGCGACTTATTTTGCAACTTCTTCGAACAGAACAGCTGTACGCCAAGTTTTCAAAATGCGACTTCTGGCTCCGTGAAGTCCACTTTCTAGGCCATGTGGTAAACACAGATGGGATTCATGTGGATCCATCCAAGGTAGACTTGATCAGAAACTGGCATGTACCACGTACACCAACGGAAATACGCCAATTCTTGGGTTTGGCGGGTTATTACAAACGGTTCATCAAAGACTTCTCAAAGATTGCACAGCCGCTTACGCTACTGACACAGAAAGGTGTTACTTATCATTGGGGTAATACACAGGAAACAGCTTTTCAGCACTTAAAAGATAGACTTTGCAGTGCACCTATTCTCTCATTGCCAGAGGGCACAGACGACTTTGTGGTTTACTGCGATGCATCAATTCAGGGTCTTGGTTGTGTATTGATGCAACGGGATAAAGTCATTGCTTACGCTTCACGTCAACAACGGAATTACACTACACACGATTTAGAGCTGGGAGCTGTCATTTTCGCGCTTAAGATATGGCGACATTACCTGTACGGTACCAAGTGCACCATCTACACCGATCACAGGAGTCTCGAGCATATCTTCAAGCAGAAGGAATTGTACATGCGTCAGCGTCGATGGGTTGAACTACTGAACGATTACGAATGTGCCATCAAGTACCATCCAGGCAAAGCCAATGTTGTGGCTGACGCCCTCAGTCGAAAGGATACTACGCCTAGGCGCGTACGAGCATTACAACTTACTATTCAGTCTAGTCTACCTGCACAAATACGTGATGCTCAGGTAGAAGCATTGAAACCAGAAAACGTCAGGGCTGAAGCCCTACGCGGCTCAAGGCAACGGTTAGAACAGAAGGAAGACGGCGCCTATTATGTAACGGGGCGTATTTGGGTCCCACTTTATGGCAACTTACGCGAGCTAGTAATGGATGAAGCACATAAGTCTCGCTACTCGGTACATCTAGGTTCGGAAAAAATGTTCCACGATCTCAGAACTACTCATTGGTGGCCCAGCATGAAGGCCCACATAGCAACTTACGTTAGCAAGTGTTTGACTTGTGCGAGAGTCAAGACGGAATATCAGAAACCACCAGGCCTACTTTAGTAACCGAAGATACCACAATGGAAATGGGAGGAAATTTCCATGGATTTTGTTACTGGCCTGCCTAGATCTCAACGTGGGAATGATACTATTTGGTTGATCGTGGATCGACTCACAAAGTCTGCTCACTTCTTGGCTATCAAGGAAACATACAAGTTCTCTACGTTAGCAGACATCTACTTGAAAGAAGTTGTTTCGAGGCATGGGGTGCCAACCTCTATTATCTCAGATCGTGATGCACATTTTACTTCGGAACTGTGGCAAGCGATGCACAAATCTTTTGGCTCACGGTTGGACATGAGCATAGCCTATCACCCTCAAACGGTGGGCAGTCTGAGCGCACTATTCAAACTCTGGAAGACATGTTACGTGCATGTGTAATCGACTTCGGCAACAGCTGGGAAACACATCTCCCTTTAGTTGAGTTTTCGTACAACAACAGTTACCACACCAGCATTCAAGCCGCCCCATTCGAGGCACTATACGGGCGTAAATACCGATCACCTCTCTGTTGGGCAGAGGTGGGCGATAGTCAGATCACAGGTCCAGAACTTGTAGTTGATGCTACTGAACGGATTGCACAGATACAGCAACGCATGGCGGCAGCTCGTGACCGTCAGAAAAGCTACGCTGATAAGCGCAGGAAACCACTCGAGTTCCAGGTTGGGGATCGAGTGCTACTCAAAGTCTCGCCCTGGAAGCGTGTGGTTCGTTTTGGAAAACGAGGCAAACTCAATCCACGATACGTCGGACCATTTGAAATCATTGAAAGAATAGGCAAAGTGGCCTACAGACTGAACCTACCAGCAGAACTCGGTGCAGTTCACAACGTCTTCCACGTGTCAAATCTGAAGAAGTGTCTGTCAGATGACACCCTCATAGTTCCTTTGAAGGAACTCACTATCGACGAACAGTTACATTTCGTCGAGGAACCAGTTGAAATCACGGACCGGGATGTTAAGGTCCTCAAGCACACTAGAATACCTCTTGTTCGAGTTCGCTGGAACTCCCGTCGTGGCCCAGAACTCACCTGGGAACGAGAAGACCAAATGAAACTCAAGTATCCCCAGTTGTTCGTAAACAATGCAACTACTACTGAGGCTGAAGCTACTACAGAATTTCGGGACGAAATTCCAAATCAACGGGGGGATGATGTGACACCCCAGGAAAACCAGTAAACGACACAACACAACTAGCTTCCTCAGTAACCGCAGGCTAAATTTCGGGACGAAATTTCTTTCAAGTTGGGGATAATGTGACAACTCGAGTTTCCGAGATTCCTTATTCGCATTTATTGCACGTTAATTATTTAGCTGTTTGTTTATACGACTTGTTGCTTTGTAATCGTACACGTTTGTTATATGTTGTGACACTATGTGATTGTACATTTATATGATTGGTGACTTAACATGTAATATGTTCAAAAGTTAAAAACATTAAACTGTTACACCCCGAACCAACCCGACGAAACAAGTGTGTTTCGCCATAAATCATCACGACGAAGCAGGCGTTTCGCCATTAGGCCATCTCGACGAAACAAGAGTGTTTCGTCATCCTCATCCTGACGAAACAGATGTGTTTCGCCGGCCCAGTGATTCGCGAAGCCCAGTAAGGGCCCAACACGTAAATTTGAATAATAAAACGTGAAACGATTTCAGTTTCACACCTTCCGAACAAAAATCAAAACCCTAGAGTTCCCTTTCTCTGTTGACGGCAATCTTGTGTTCCCGAAGCCCCAAATCGATCAAGTTATTACCCCGTTCATCGCGGTTAGTGCTTAACTCTTACGTGATTGTTCGATGTATGTTATAGTTAACTGTTTGCTTGAAAAACTATTAGGGATCGATACTGTATAATGGTTATGTTCATGATTGGTTGATGAATTGGCTATAATAGGACCTATGGTCGGTTATGGTTTCGTGTGTCGGATTGGGTTGTTTGTTGCTGAATCGGTTAATCGTTTAGAGTTAATGTTCATGACTTTAATCGTCTATGCCATTATTCATGAATGGTACAAATATGTTTCTGAATGATGAAATTGTGATGTAATATTCGTATGCTAGATTGTCTAAGGTTAACAGATGATTATGTTCTGATTAGTAATCTATGATAACGATGATTTGCTGATGATTGTATGATTTTCGTATGTTGATGACGGCTGTTAGGGTTTCTACACGTAACTGATATGCAACATAACTGGTACATACTGACGAAACGCAGGTGATGGCGAAACAAATGCGTTTCGCCGGAACCAGTCTTGACGAATCAAATATGACGAAACAGTGTGTTTCGCCGAGGGTAGTTACGACGAAACAGATGCGTTACGTCATGGGAAAGCACGACGAAACAGATGTGTTTCGCCAATGGTAAATACGACGAAACAAGGGTGTTTCGTCGAGTGGTCAAACTGCACAGTAACTTAGTTTATTTCTGTTAAGAGTTAACCCCGTTAGTTAACTGTCGTTAAATGTTAAGCATAACTTGTACGAACTTGAATACGTGCTTTGTGCTACTTGGTGATTATTGATTCAATACCCACTATGATTATGCATATACGTGAACCTTGTGAATATAAGCTGATTATGTACACGTGCGTACTTTAGGACTTGACTGATACTTGTGAGCACATACTTTAGCATACCGAGCAAACCAAGGTGAGTTCACACTCTTACCAAGGCATGGGATTCCCGGGGGATGGGAATGGGATTGAATGATTACTTGTACTTACATCGTTACTAGAATTACGTACCACTGACCTCGTTAGGGGAAGGTCACTTATAGATACCGCTAGACTAGTGATACATGGGGAAGCCCCCACTACTCTTCGCACACATGCCTGGAATGGCCGCGATACAAATACTAATCTTCGCACACAAGCCTAGAATGGCCGCGATACGAATACTAAACTTCGCACACATGCCTGAAGGGCCGCGATACTAATATAACTAGTCTAGAATACATGGGAAACTCCCACTAATCTTCGCAAACATGCCTGGAGGGCCGCGATACAAGTATATACGATACATGGTTACTAAACAAACAAACGGTTTACGAAATGAATACTATAACTAAACAATCAACTGTGAACTCGCTCAACTAGTTGTTGACTCTCTGTTACATGCCTTGCAGGTCGTTAGGTACACATGGAGCTTGCACCGGGAGGCGCAGTCGTTGTGGACATGGATCGTGGATGCTATGTTAAACATTATAACACTTTGAACTTATTACTTACTTTGGGTTTACATTTATGCTTCCGCTAAATATTGAAACTAAACTTACGTTTTGAACACCTTTCATGTTGTTTGGTTGATATACATTTACTTGTACTTATTACTTATATGTTCAATATGATTGGTGGCTTGATCCTGGTCATGTCACGCCTCCATGTGGTGGTACTCCGCGTGTGGATTTTAGGGGTGTGACACAGGGGCTACACCGAAAAGACATGCCCACGCAGGGGCTAAACAGAAAAGACATGCCCACGCAGGGGCTAAACTAAAACAAGTCCTCGCAGGGACTGGTTACAGAAACAGATGTCCACGTAGGGACTTGATTAAATAAGGAAGTTACAATACAAATAAAATAAATAAGAAATCTTCAAAAATCCCTTCTCTTGCTCTTTCCCTTGATCAGACTTGCTAAACCCTTGAGAAAATCCCGGTTGTTCCTATGTTCTTCTTGGACCTCCCGCTCTACCTGGCTCAACCTTTGGAGAACCTCCTGTTGTTGCTCTGGTGGTATCAATTGCGGCTGCGGCGGCTGCTGATGTGGAGGTTGAGGAGGTGGCGGTTATTGGTACCCATAAGCTGGGTATCCAACTCCCTAGGGAGCTCCATAGGGCCCCTCAGGGTGGAGAGCATCGTAGTCCCATGCGGCCTGGTATGGGTCAATATTAGCATAGTTGTAGTTGGTATGGGCCGGCTGCTCAAATGGGTTGTACGCCGCTGAACCAGCGTATGCAGGAATTGGGTTATCATAACCCATTGGTGGCGGCGCGATAGGTGCAGAATCCACCTCAGAGACGGGGTTTGAAGGCCCTCCCATCTGTGGGTCTTCATAAAGTGGCGGGTAGTGACTGCCACTTGAGGGTTGAGGGGTGCTGATACGGACTCCCCCTCGCACGGACATCCGTGCGTTTGATCTTCTCCGCCTTGGTGGCTCCGAAGGCGGGTGCTGAACTGGTGGTGGTAGTAGCGGAATGACTGCCACAAAACGCGAATCCTCGGAAGGATCCTGCTGCTGCTGATGAGGCGATGAGTGGTCGGAGGGGGTAAAATACCGGTCATATTGGGCGAATCTCGCCTGGTAGCTGTCTAGATCACAGTAAGGTGATCCATGGAAAGATGACCCATCTGAGATCTCGAATGGGTGAGTAGGTGTCCCGGTTGGAGGTTCGGCGGGATCAGTATCTTCATCCATGTCCATCGCATGGTCGCCAGAGAAGTGGTCTTCAGGTCCCAATGGGTTAAAACCCACTGGTTCTTCAATGAGGTTTGCCGGATTGAACCAGCTCTGAAAGTAAGGTGTCGGGTCATTGAAGGAATGGTGAGAGTTGGATCTTTGGAGAAGGAGGAAAGAAGGATGTGAGTCGTGGGGCTCGTTTTCAGATTGGGGCCCGAACGAATGGTGCTAGGATGGTGACGAACTTAGCGAGACAGATCGCCTTGCCGACTCTATATAAGTCCTCCAAGCTTCCTGTGGACTTGTACTCATAGTGATAGATGGGGTTCGCCGGTGTGAAGGCCCGGCTTCGTGGTCGTGGCCTGTGATTGGTGCCTTTCCTCTTCCTCCCCTGAATCTTGGCGGCATATTTGATCCTGACAACATAAATGTTGGACCCAGTACGGCCTTAACAACTTCTTTTTACGTAATATGGCAAGTGATTTCAGTATATGTGAAAAAGATGTGCGGAAATGGAAATCAGACTTTCAAGAAACAAGACCTACAGAATTATCAAGTTTATATCACTTTGAAACAAATTAGTTTAACAAGGTGATTGTAAGATTATTATCTAATACAAATGAATCTTGATTTCTGTGGGTGAGAAGAGCAGTTTGGAGTTTGGGTGTTTGTATGTGAATGGTAAGCTTCAAACTCAATTATCTTCTGCCTCTCGAGCCTTCTATTTATAGACGGCTGTTGACATGAATAAACAATTGTTTATTCATGCAATAAGTCCTGCATAAAGTAGCAATTTGACATATTCATTGAATCCATCGTTCAAGTTGCATTTGTAATCATGAAAACCAATAATGTCATGCTTCGGTCATGGGTGGCAGGATAGAGTTGTGATTTTAGACAAGTGGGTCTGTTATCAGAATTTCTGATAAACCACTTCATCAGAAATTCTGGTGAACAAATCATCAGAAAGTTTAATGATCAGAATTTGTCAGAAACTGATGATATTTCATCAGAAATATCATGAGATCCATCAGAAACGACCTTCTCTGATAATCCAAATCAACTCTTTATCAACTTGAGATTCTTTGTAGTAGATACTTTGCTTTTCGGTTGTCCCAACTGTTTTTCTTCATCTTGCTGTGTTCTTCAGGACTGTTATCTTCTTCAGAGATCCAGTTGATTGAGATTTTCTTCAATACTTAAAAATAAAGTTTCCTAACAGTTTCCCCCTAAGTATTGTAAGAAAATGAACTATCTCATGAATATAAAATTTCCAAACAGTGGAAACTTAATACTTGCAAAATTTAAACCAGTTACTAAAGTTTTTGAAAAACAAATTACATAAAAGATAAAAATAAACAATTTCTAATTCAGCTTCACTCTCTTATGCATATCTCCTTTCTTTATCTTCTTTTTGTAGGAGATGTATTTGTTGCAGCTGTCATACATGTCTTTATACCATTCTCTTGCTTGAATCCATTCTTCAATCATTTGCTCAATTTCTTTCCTACTTCCTTCCAAGTTTTTTTCTATCTTCTGAAGATGTTCCTGTCTTCTGTTCATGGTTTTTATGATATACCTCAGGGTTTGATTTGAGTATTTACAGATGTCAACACTTCTGAACAGAGCTTTGTTATTGTCTTGATCTCTGAAGATTACACCATATTCTTGTTCTCCATCTTTGCTTTTTTGCATAATGATGTCTCCAGATCTTGCATCATCCAGTATTTCTGAGGGAACTTTTGTCTTAGGTGATCTAAAGTACACCTTTTTGTTGTGCACATGCTCATAATTGATGCATAGATCAAAGTCTGAAAAAGCCATTCTTTCAAACAACAATATTCCAGCCTTTGATATACCATTTAATGCCCTTCTGACCTCTTGGTTATTTTTCTTTTCCTTTTCATAGTTATCCTTCATGAACAAGATGTCCAAAGGATGCAACTGGTCAGTTATTTCTTCATCAGTCACCTTCTGTTCATCCCCCTTTTCTCTTTGAAGTGTGTATCTGTTTTGTACATAAGTTCCTCCTATATCATCTGTTGCAACTTTCACTTCATCCACCTTCAAAATTCTCCTTACCGGATTCTCATTGTGTTTGTGAATGCTGTATGGCCCTCTTTTCATTCTTTCTTCCCTTAACCCCAGTCTGGTAGGAGATAGTGATCTTGGTATTTCATCTTCTTTTGTCAAGTAGTAGCTTACCAGATTGTATTCAGGAAACACCATTACATCTCTGGCAATCTCTTTGACCATGATAGACTTGGATTCTGAGATTTTTCTCTTAACAATCTTTGACTTTGCTTCTGACTCACCTTCTTGTTCCCATTCCTTCATTGTTTGTATATTCATATATTTGCTTATTGCCGAGTCATCAGATATTGTTGGATTTGGAACAGCAGCCAGCATCTTTAAATTTGTAATGACATGAGGTTTTGCAGCTGCTAATCTTTTTAGTATTTCTTCTTTTGGAATATTTGGAGGTGGTCCCATCACTGTGGTATCAGCTTTGGTGATTGGTGTGGTTGTTGATTGTTGAGGAGTTGTGTTTGGAGCCTTCTGATGTGAGCTTGAGTCAGGAATTTGCTTCATGAGTTTTTGTGGATCCACTTTGGCTAAACTTGCAACATTGAATTGCATTCTTTCCATTAGCTGTTGTGTTTCTCTCACCAGTTTTGAGTTGTTGGCCATGTTCTTCTGAGTTTGGTTGAATTCAGCTTGAGCTTTCTTCTGATTTTCAGCCCATTCCTTTGACAGCTTCTCAAGGGCATCTGTGATGCTGTTATTACTTGCTCTTAGAATGGCAATTTCTTCTTCCAAAACTTTATTTCTACTGCTTGACTGGCTTGACTCCATCATACTCACAACTTGTGTTTTGATCTTTTCTATTTCTGTGAGAATCGTTTGAATTTCTGATGCAGAAATGTTTAGTTCTGGTGCTTTTTCTTTCATCTTCTGAAGGGACCTTAAAGCTTCAGTGTTATCATCAGTCTGTTTCTTTATTGCTTCCACTGATTCTGATAATATCTTCATTTCAGCCCTTTGACCTTGTATTTCTAACAGCAACATATCAAGTTTTTCTTCCACTGGATTTCTTTTGCAGATTTTGTAAGCTTTTTCCAACATTGTTTCCAGATTTTCTTGATTCATGGGTTTTTCAAGGATATTTGAAACAACAGATGTTCCTGCTAACATACCAGCTGCAAACACATTTGTTGCTGTTTTGGAAATGATAGGATCACTTTTTGCTTTACCAGAATTTGGTGCAGCTTTAAGTTTACCAGTACCATCTCCACCAGTGGTGAGTGACATACTCTCATCCTGGATTTCCTTATGTCCTTGAATCACATCAAGATGTGATTCTCCATAAGTTTTTAAGGTAAACATATTACCTTTTTCCAGATTTCCTTGATCAGTTTCCTGATCTCTATCTGTTGAGACCTCATACTCCTCCTCATTTTCTGATTCAGAGTTGAGATTAAAAGCACTAGTAACCTCTTTATCAATTTCAGTTTCTTTATGTTCTAAGTTGTAAGAAACATTTACTGAACTTTCTGAATTAGTTTGTTTTGAGTAAGTATCAACTAAAACAGTTCTTGAGAAAGATGTACCCGCGATATGAGATTCCTCATGATGTATTACTTCCGTTGTTTCAATTTTAGTGCCACCAAAATGAACTTCTTCATGAATTCTTCCAGCAATTTATGATTCTGCATGATGTTCTTGTGCTGTCTCTTGTAGTAAATCAAAATCTGGATGAATTCTCCCTTCATGAATTTGATCATTTTCAGCATCATTTGATGTGCTGGTAATCATCAGAATTCTCTCTCCTTCTGCTTCTTTTGATGATTTTGACTTTTGTTCTTCATCTCCTTCCAGTGATGAAGAGCATTTGAAAACTTCTCTGCTGGCTCTTTCTGATGTGGAGTCTGACTTGTTTAGAAGAGTCTCATGCTGTATTCTGAATTGTGAATCTTGTGAAATGAAACACAGCATGCTTTCTGGTAATATAGGAATATCTTTGTCAGATTCCTATCCATGATTAGAACTCCAGGCCTTCATTGTGTTTGATCTCCACGGATTTTCCAGAATTGGAATTTCCATTTCTCTTGCAGCAAATGTTTCAGAAATAAAAATAGAAATTAATCTCGGATATGGCAAATGTGAGATTATTTTTCCATTTTTGGTGATGATTGACCTTTTGATCAGGTTAAAAATTTCTAATCCATAATCAATTCTAAACCCAGTTATGAGTCCATACATGATTGTTAGAATAGCTTGATTAATATGATCAGTTCCTCCAATTTTTGAAGTGAGGCATTTGTTTAATACTTCCATCATCACTTGCCATATTGCTGGTAGTTCATTCCTTCTGATTGAACCAATTTTGTTGACTTTCTTGTTTTTGTAACCAAGTTCAATAATAAAGCTTAATAGCTCTTTCCTGTTTGGTGCTTCAACATAGTTATCAAGAATGGGTAGTTCAAGCCATTCTCTTACCCTTGCAGGAGTTAATGTTACAGAAACATTTTCCCATACATGAGCAGAGAGTTGGTTTTCTTCGACTTCATCAAAGGTGTGAACAAATTGTTGCAGCAGTTTTTCTGGTACTTCTTTCTCTTTTGTTAGAGCTCCTGTAATTGGACAGTTCATGAGATATTCTATCAGGAGTTGGCATCTCACATCATATTCTGAGTGCTCTATATTCATCAGCAAATTGTTTTCCATCATTGGCAGAAATTCATCTTCGTCAATGAAAGGTACATCATGTTGAACAATTGGGATGTTGAGGTTTACTTCGGCCATGTTTTTTGAATTTTGGTGAATTAGGGTTTGAAATTTAGGGATTTTTGAGTGAGGAACAAAGTTTTGCTTTGGTTTAGAACTTGTGAGGTGGATATGATCCTTTTGAATTTTCTACTAAGGGTTATATAGTGAAGATGATTAGCAGAGTGTTGTGGGTTTATGGAGTTGAGAGTATATGGATCGTGTCATGTAGTGGCGGTTAAAGGATCATTAATTGTCTTTTATACCATTTGATCATGGGATGTCGGTTTTTGATTCATGATATAACCGTTAGATCGTGGGTATCAAGACTTTAATGATGATTAATCATGTAATCGTGGTTGTGCCCTTTCAACTTGTTCTTTTTGTAGTTTCACTGAAGTGCTTCATCTGAATTTAGATTAAAAAAAAACATTATCGGTTGTATGACACCTTTCCTTCTTTATGGACCCTACTCATTTGAGGAGGTCCAATTAGCTTTCTTCATCTTCATTTTCTTTTTAAGTCAAAAATCCATTTCTTTGATTGTCTTCTTCTCTTTCGATCAAATAAAGTCAACAGAAGTCAACAGAATTTGATGTGTTTTCCCCCTCAATTTGTCATCCCTTTTTTTTAACAAATTTCTGATAAGTTGTAAAAATTTTCCAGTTTTATCTAGTGAACTTGAATCAAATTCTGATGGTTTGATGAAGTTTCTGATAATTTTATCAGATTCTGATGATTTATCAAATCCTATCAGATTTTATTTGATTCTTACCAGATTTTCCTTGAAAAAAGAAAAAAAATTACTTATGTAGCAAGATTCAAAGCAAAACATGTAGCATTTTATATAAACATATATACTACATACCATCTACACATTTAAGACCTACTTATGAAGGGTTTTAATCAATATTTATTCCATCTCCATATTCAATCTCAAGTAGTACCCATTGTTCGGTTACTAAACCAAAATTTTTATTTGTTGGTCTAAGTAAAGCTATGCTTGTATTTTGTTGAAGAATCAGCTCTGCTCTTTGATAACCAGCAGGAATTCCACCAAAGTCCAGCTGACTTGTGATTATCTTCATTAGAAAGCGTGGATACATCAAAAATGGCCTGCTTGACTACATGTTGCTTGCAAAGTCTCTCATTAGATAATAAGAGAAGTTGTAAGGAACTTTTAATATGACAGCTCGGCAAATTTCTAACAACTTATTAGATGCTTCATGATGATTTATGGTCTTCCTCGAGAAGCATGCACCCAGTTGAGTGATCAGAAACTGCCAGGGTTTGATGAAGCCATTTTTGTTGATTGCTCTGGGATCAGTTTCAGGATTGTACCCCATGTGCTCCAAAGTTTCTTCAATCTCATCTTCTGAGAACATCAGAACATTGTTGTCATCATTGAGTTGAAGAGCTGTTCTGATGGTATTTTCAGTTATTCTGATCGTTTGATTGAGAACTTTACTTTCAACATATATCCACCCTCTATCTTGACTTTCTGACAATTTTGCATTTTGCCAGAATGTTTGAAGGATTTCAGGGAATATTGTTATGTTGGCAGTTAGAGCATTTCCTAAGTTACTTGCCATAAGCATGTTTACCACAGCTTGGCATCCATCCCAGAGAGGACCCTCAAAACTGGTTCTGAGTCTGAGGTTGTGGTATGGATGTAAAAGAAGTGGGGAACGATCAGCTTGTATGGTAAGCATTTTTTTAAGTGAAGATCTTTATCTGTGAAGAAGGAAATGAAGAGATTTTCTGAATTTCTAAATGAAGGTGATTGTCTTTGCTTAATGTGGTAGACATATATAGTAAATTTTAAGAACTGTCATTAATGTTATCTACCCACTGAATCTTGTCTACCACAATCTTGGTTATTTTATTGTTTTATCAGGTGATCTTAAAAATAACCCAGATTGAACCCTTCTTCATTAAATGATTTAGGCGGCTATTTTTCAGTTTTCTATCATGATTGCCTACTGTTGTCATTTCAGTGTATTTAATGAAGAAAGAAAGAGAAAAAAATCTCTACACCTATTGGTAATATTCAGAAAATCTTCTGTCATGTGACGTTTGCCAAAGAGAATAAAATAAACAAAACAAAAAAAAAATTATGAATTTGTCAATTTTGAGTTATGACTAAAGGTGATGAAATGTACGAACTTGTTCAAATAATCATTCGATAGTTTTTTAAGAAGCTTTCTGATTTGTTACCAGAAATTCTGATAATTTGTTAGATTTTTCTGATGATGTATCAGATTCTCTTAAATTTTATCAGATTTTCTGGTATTTTATCAGAAATGTGGTTGTTTTTTTTTATTCTTTTTATTCAAACAGGTTACACATCATAAAGAACTTTATCACAATTCTGACATGATTTAGCAGAATGTACCTTAAGCCTTTATAGGCTACTTTCTTCAATGGTCAGATGTTCCTCTCATTTTCAAAAATTTACCATTTTACCCAGCTTTGAGACAAAGTTGCTGAGTAAGCTCCTATCTCCAGTCATGTGCTTGGAGCTTCCTGAGTCGCAGTACCAGATCTGCTGCACATGATGGTCCTGAAATGAAATGATTAGAGGGTTTTAGGTACCCAGGCATGCTTGGGTACACTTTCTGATGATATTCTGGTTCTATTAATTCTTCTAGATGACCTTTCATCAGAATTTCTGTTGGATGCTGAGCCATTAACAGAATTTTTGTTTTTCTTTTGGAGATGGTGTTAAACAAGCTTCAATATTTCAACACAAATACAGGAGTCATCAGAAATTTCTGATTTTCCTTCTTGTGATGGAATGTAGGGATAGTTTTGAAAAGATGAGTGAACTGCTTCTGGAGTTTTTACAAACTCTTGACTGCATTCACTTCTTTTTGGTTCAAAATTTGGCTTGTCAAAGGAGTATTCAGAACATGTTGATTTGCAACTTTCAGAATCAGATTCTGATAAGTTTTTATTAGAATTCTGTTGAGTGGCTTTTACAAAGACAGTAGGTTTGTTATTGTTTGTTCTTACATAACCCAACCCTTCTCCTTTGTTCTTTGGAGTGGACTCTATGAAGTTTATAAATTCTTTTGCTTCTTGAAAACCTCTTACATTAATTTCTTTATCATTGATTTTCTTGTAAAGATCTCTTCTTTCATTTTCATAGAACTCAATTTTAGCTCTTTGATCTAAACTTTGTTCTATCAGTAATTGGTTTTCAAGAATGATTTTATTCAAGGTCCTCTGCAACTCATCAGATTTTTTACCATCTGATTGATGTTTAACTTGCAAGTTTAAAAAATCTGACATGAGCTCATTTAGCTTGTGTTCAAGATCAAGATTGTCTAAAGTTACCTGTTGTCCTGAAGTCTCTGGTATGTCATCAGAAAGTGCCATGAGACAGAAGTTGGCCATTTCTTCTTCTTCTTCATCAGAAGAGTCATCAGATAGCCATGTATCTATTCCAGCAATTAAGCTGACTTGCTGTTGTTGCTTCTTAGCTTTCTTAAGCTTCTTTTCATAGTAAGCAACATCTTTCAGCTTCTTGGTCTTACATTCAGATGCATAATGACCTTTTTGCTTGCACTTGTAACACACCACCTCAGCCTTTCCTTTATCCTTAGATCTAACATCTTCTTTAGATCTATCATCCATCATCCTTCTATCACTCCTCTGGTACCTCTGGCTTCCTCCCCTCAACCTTTGCTCAAATGTTTTAGTGAGCAGTGCTATTGCATCAGCAAAGGCTGAAAAATCTGATGATGAATCAGAAGTTTCAAAGGCCTGGCTGTTTGATGGTTGTGGATCATTGGAAGTTGTTTGTCTTTGTGAGTTAGAGATAAGAGCTAAAGATCCTCCTCTTTGAATGGTTTCTTCAAATATTTCTTCCTCTCTGGGGATCAAGATGCTATATAAGTCGTGAAGACTCATGTTTCCTAGTTCTAAGGTTGAGGACAAAGTCATTGTGAGACTTCTCCATTCTCTAGGCAAAGCATCAAGAAATTTAATGTTTCTTTCATCATTTGATTTAGTTATTCCAAATTTCTTTAGCTCGTTTAAAAGTTTTGTGAACCTTTGATATGTGTCATTTAACTTTTCATTAGGTAAACTTTTAAACCTTTCATAGGATGAGACGTTGTTTGTTCTCTTGTTTCTCTTCATCCTTTCTCCTCCTTCACAAAGATTTTCCAACTGATCCCATATTTCCTTGGCTGATGCACAAGCATCAACTTGTGAAAATATTCATTAGGGATGGCCATTATTAAGAGTGATTTTGCTCTTTCATCCTTAACCACCAGATCCTTGTCTTCCGGGCTCCAGTTTATTTCACTTTTGGGAGCACGAGAGGCAGGGATTCCTGGTGTTTGGTCAGTTGCTGGAATTGCTGGTATTTCAGTCATTGGTATATGTGGACCCCTTTCAATGGATTGAAACAGAGCTCGGTCATGACCATTAAGGAAATTGACCATCCTGATTTTCCATTGGGGATATTCCTCTCTGACCAGATTCGGAGGTTTGGACATAGAACCAATGTTAAAAGCATTATTCCAGGTTTGAAAGCTGGCCATATTTAGAAAAAAGAAGAAGAGCGATTGATCGTTTGAAAATAATTTATTCAATCTGCTCTGATACCAATTGTTGGACCTAGTATGGCCTTAACAACTTCTTTTTACGTAATATGGCAAGCGATTTCAGTATATGTGAAAAAGATGTGCGGAAATGGAAATCAGACTTTCAAGAAACAAGACCTACAGAATTATCAAGTTTATATCACTTTGAAACAAATTAGTTTAACAAGGTGATTGTAAGATTATTATCTAATACAAATGAATCTTGATTTCTGTGTAGAAGAGCAGTTTGGAGTTTGAGTGTTTTTATGTGAATGATAAGCTTCAAACTCAATTATCTTCTGCCTCTCGAGCCTTCTATTTATAGACGGCTGTGGACATGAATAAACAATTGTTTATTCATGCAATAAGTCCTGCATAAAGTAGCAATTTGACATATTCATTGAATCCATCGTTCAAGTTGCATTTGTAATCATGAAAACCAATAATGTCATGCTTCGGTCATGGGTGGCAGGAGAGAGTTGTGATTTTAGACAAGTAGGTCTGTTATCAGAATTTCTGATACACCACTTCATCAGAAATTCTGGTGAACAAATCATCAGAAAGTTTGATGATCAGAATTTGTCAGAAACTGGTGATATTTCATCAGAAATATCATCAGATCCATCAGAAACGACCTTCTCTGATAATCCAAATCAACTCTTTATCAACTTGAGATTCTTTGTAGTAGATACTTTGCTTTTCGGTTGTCCCAACTGTTTTTCTTCATCTTGCTGTGTTCTTCAGGACTGTTATCTTCTTCAGAGATCCAGTTGATTGAGATTTTCTTCAATACTTACAAATAAAGTTTCCTAACAATAAACAAATATAACAACAAAGAAAATATATATAAAGAGCCAAAATAAAACAAATCAGGATTTGTCCTAAGTTCTTTGTCTAGACTCGAAAATCGAGGAATGTGCAAACTGTGTCATTGAGATTAAACACAAAAGGCTAGTGTTTAATTCACTCAATGTTGGCTCTGATACTAACATGTCACACCCCGATATTTCCACGTATTACTGTTGGGCCCGGTGGGGAGTATCGTGACGTAGTTGATATCGTCATAGTCAAATAACGCAATTTAATGCACAACAGAAGCAAAAGATGAATCACATTACAAACCGAATAAAAAGTAATATCAAAGTATTACAACTGGAAATGTAAAGGATCCACAGGCGGATCAAAGATAAAAGAAACATTGTTCAACAGATTCATAGGCATCTAAGCTTGCAAGACTCTTTATTGATGCTAGGAGTGACCAGCCTATTTCGATTAGTACCTGCACTTAACCTTTTGGGAAAATACGTCAGTTTACACTGGTAAACACAATTAACCGACTCATTTTGAAAAGAGTTTAACAAAATTGATTTAAATGCACAAGGCACAAAATAATTTATAACTTGGGATAGTTATTTATATAAATAAACTTGTAAAAGAATAACATGTTCGTTATACGTTCAGTAGCCCGGGTTGAATACCGGGTTAAAGATTAATAGACACACCACATGATATAGTCCCGCTGCGAGTTATTCTCGAATCAGCGGTTATACCTTTTTATATATGTATGCACTGGCAGGTGTATGCCTACACCCCGTGCTTAGGTTGTGGCCATTTCAATGAATGATGCCAAGGATATCCGGGACATGGTCATTAACCCCCCAAAGGATTTAAGCAAACAAAACAGTTTAAACGGGTCATCTCAATAAATTAACCTTCATATGATTAAAGATTCAATGCCCGACCAAGCGGTATTTTATATACCGTATCCCAAGCCCGTATATTGGTGCATATTCTGTGACAACAGCTTAATAGTTTGATTATCTAGTCTTTGGATATTTTGATGTGGGCTTAGCTTATTGGTTAGTGAGTTTATTTTTGTAATGGGCTTGGAAAATGGCCTAGCCCAGTAGGAAGCCCAGTTCACAGACATGTGGTATATAAACATGTTTTGTGATTAGGGTTTTAGGTGTTAGAGAGTTTTAGAGAGAGAAAGTCTAGAGGGAGAGAGAATTCGAAATTAGGGTTCTTGAGACAAGAACACAGATAGTGGCTGTGAGGTTGTGAGGTCTTGAATTGATTGTAAAACTGATTATTTGGATAATCAATAGAAGACCTGTTTAGTTGGAATTTCTGTTTTTACTCGTTTCTGTAACAAATCGGATCTAGAGGATTCCGCACTCTAGGTTAGATAAACAATTCTGTGACGATCCATAAGAACAAGGGGACCTACAATTGGTATCAGAGCATTAGGCTCTTGAAGGCTCGGTTCAGAGCTGTGCTTGGCATATTTGGGTGAAAAATTTCGAAATTGTTGAAACTGAAAATTAGGGTTTCGAAATTTTTGAGTTCTGATAATTTTTCTGCGAATTTGTTAGTGTTTGATCAGTTTGTTTGTTTGATTGCTGATTTGCAGGTTTTAAGGGCAGTATTTGGTTGCTTTTGAAGAGTATTTGGCTGGAATTCGAAGACTGTTCTTCGTGTTGATCATATTGTTTTCGTAAACTTACTGATATTTTGCCTTGTGATTTTGCAGGAAACTGTTAAAAGAATCTGGTAAATCATCAGAAATTTCGAGAAGATTGAATTTCCAAATTTACAGCCTAGCGAAATTATCTATACCTGCGATATTAACTGTCCAGCGAAGTTATCGGCGAATTTAAAATCCAAAGGCGACTTTGGTAACCGTGTAATTTTCCACAGCGAAATTATCACGGTTTCGGCGCCTTTATCAGTCATCGTATTCGTGAAATTAAGCAGCAAATTTAATCTGCGAAGTTAACCAGCATAATTAGCAGCGAATTTAACACTGTTGACCAGCGAACTTGACCTAGTTGAACAGCGAACAAGTGCAACGAAATTATTGGATTAACTAGCGAAATTATAAGAGAAATTAAAAAGGTGGAAGATTTTTTAGCAAGCGTAAGGAAAATTTAACGTTTTCGTGAATAGAAAGTGATCTGTAGCTCGTTAGACAAAACCTTTTGGACCGTTGAAATCCTTGCATTTTTAGGACAAAAAAAAGGCTCTGAAAAATCACGAATTCGGTTTTTGACATTATATATCATTGGATTCGTCTTTTCGAGACGATTCTAACGGTGTAATTTGGTAACCACTGTTTTCGGAGATATTTTGTACGGTTTTAATAGTCTGTTGCGTTAAAATGTCGAACATGACCAATTTGAATGCACCTAAGATGATGAAGGTGGAGAATTATCTTACATGGAAGGACAGCTTCCAATCCTTCATTGTATCTCAGGATGCACACATGTGGATCTGTATAGTAGATGGGTACACACAAACCCAACTCACGATTATGAGGGCAGACCACGTAGAACAGACTATGTGAACATGAAAGAGGATGATAAAAGGATGTATGAGGCTGAAAAGAGAGCCTTGGCTGCAATAAAGATGTCCTTACCTGATAGTATCAAGCACACCTTCAAAAGGTACACAAATTCAAAGGATATGTGGGATGCATTAGAAAAGAGGTATCAAGGAAATGAAGATGTCAAAAGGAATAAAGCTGCGAGCTCTACACCACGAGAAGGGTCAAATGACTGGAGTGTTCATCTGGAAGATAATGAGCATGCCACTCAGGCATTCATGGCAGAGATAGTGCAAGTTGATGAGGCTGAAACTACTGTGAATGATGCTGAAGCTCAAGTAGAGAATGATGAAGCTCAAGTAGAGGATGCTGAATCTGAAGTGAAAAATGCTGAAGCAAAAGTGGATGCTGAAGTAGAGAAAGAAAGTGAAACTGAACAGGTTATTGCTGATCAAACTACAGAAGTTCATGAGGAAGAGGTACAATCTAATTCTGTGTGTTTAAGATGTCGTGAACTACATGGTGAGGTTGACAGGTTGAGAACACAAAACCAAAGTCTGGCAAGCGAGATGCCGAACGTTAAAGAGTCAAACATTTTTGCTAAAAGAAATGAATCTCTATACTTGAAGAAGATAAAAGGTTATGAAAGTGAAGTCGAAGCTTTAACATGCAAATTAAACGAAAAACTTCAAGTAATAGATTTAGCTCATGAAATGATGGCTGAGAAAACAAAAGAGATTTCTGAAAAATGCAAAGAGTTGTCAGATGCACAACTCAAAATTGTTGAACTTGAAAAGAAATTAGGTCAATTCAGGGACTCTACTTTTGTTATGAAACACATGATGGGTGGGTTAAAGAAGAGTAATGACAAGACCAGTTTAGGCTTCCAGGACTTTAATGAAGTCCCACATCCTCTTAGTCATGACTATTCTTTCCTGCCTGATGAAGATGAGCTAACAGACTTTATGTCAACTGCACCAAGTAGTTTCGCATCCACATCAAGTCAAAGTGAGGGGTCTGAGAGTGATGCTGCTAAGAAGAACAATAACAGGGAACATTTGAAAAAGCAAAATTCACCTCCTAAGAGCAAAAATCAAACTTTTGTTAAAAAGATAAATTTTGTTCAAGGTAGTGATATGAAAAATGAAACCAATGTTATTGAAAATGAATCAAATGTAGAGTTTGCTAAAAATAAAAACAAAGAAATATCTGAATCTAAGCAAATTGAACAAAATTCATCCAAGGCATCATCACCATTCGATAAGGGATCTACCTCAGAGACTCCAGCAAAGAAGTCTTTGAAAAGGAGATCGTGCTTCAGGTGTCACATAAAGGGACATGTAGCTAGCTACTGTCCTAACAAAAAGAGTGAAGCACAAATTAGTGAAAAACAGAGAGGGAAATCACCAGAGAAGAAAGGTGATAGTGAGGAGAAAGGCTCAAATTCTCCAAAGAAATATGCTCCTAAGAAACCAGAGAATGTTGCTGTTGGTGTAGATAAGGCTGAAAATGGAACTCCACAAGTTCCATGTTTTCAAAGAAATCAACCAAGATTTCAGCCTACATCTCCACCAGGCAGATATGAGAGACCTAGAAGCAGTTCACCTAGAATGAACAATTATAATTCAAATAATTTCAGAAGTCAAGGTCAATATCAAAATCGATACCAGAATAATGGTGGTCGAACTTTTTATAACAATGGCTTTAGAAATTATAACAATCAAGCTTCTTTGAATCAAAACTCAAGGTTTCAAAATCAAAATTTTCAAAGGTCAAATAGTCCAAACACATATAGGAACCATCAGGACCATAGACCTTATGGGAATCAAAATCAAATTCCATCAATAGGTCTGAGATCCAAGACTCCAGGTAGGGGTAATGGATATTGGATGGATGTTCCAATAGTTGGTGAATTTGGACGACCCAAGACCATTAAGGCTTGGTCTTGGGTCCCCCAATCTAACTAATTTCTTAGTTGGTGTGTGTAGGAGCTGCTAAGGAGGATTTTCAACTTATGTTGATAATGGCTGCTTCAGGCACGTGACGGGGGATGTGAGATTGTTGATGTTATGGGTCATTTTCTGAGTATACATATCCTGACTAATATCCCGCTTTTAATTGTTTATTTGTGATCAGGATACTGGACGGGGATATTGTTAACATCCTGGGCGATATCCTAAGGTTGAGTGAATTAAACACGTGCAGGTTAATGGCTGTAAGTTACTAACGGTCATCAGGACTTCTTCTCCTCAAGACTCGGGCATATTTGTTATAAGGAAGCCGTTGAACCTGAAAGACTTGGTCCTCAACGTTCGAGTGGGAATATTCGCTGGATCCCAGAAGTTTAGGATAGTTTGTTACATTATCTTTACTATAAATAGATGGGGGCGGATCAGTTTAAGGCACGCAATTTTACACTTACACTCTCGAACACTTTTACTCTCTAGCTCACCGCAAACACCACACTCAAACACTTGTATTCAAATTACATTGTAACACATAGTCTATCCGCACCACATCCTGCAGTGTATCCTGATATTTGAAGCAATAAGAAGAACAAGGCAGCTGCAATTGTCAGCTCCCGAGGTTTTATGCCGGCGATCTAGATTGATCAAGGGCTTTCCTCGTACATCACGTGTCAACCTTTACTTTTTTGCTCATTGTTTGATCATTGATACAGCTCTATATCCCGGGCTGTATCCTGAAACTGTTTTCATATTCAATTTGGCCAATACATTTTTCACATATAATTTTAGCACACTACCTCACCTAACTAATTTGATCACTTAATTGCTTAGGTAATTTTTGACCAAAACAATTTAGCGCCCATCGTGGGGCAAGTGGTGCTACTTTTACTAAAAATCTTTGTAAAATCATTAATCGGTTTTTTATTTTCAAAATTTTTTGCCACATTGTTTACAATGGCCTCCAGATCAAACATGAGCTCTTCCACTATGTCTGCTACGACCTCTGCTACTACTGGTTCGGTGCTTCCAACACCTCCTCCAAGGATGCTGTTTCCTTCACAATCTCAAGATGTTATCCCTACTCGGAGTGTCCAGGGATCTGCTCCCGTTTTAGCCTCTAACGATGAAATTTTGACTTTATTTGGAAGTGTGCAGGAACAAATGAGGCAGCAACAGGAGACTAATCAAATGCTGTTAAGAGAAATACAACTCTTAAAAGCTAGCTCGAGCAGACCTGTTGAGGAAACTGTCACTCCTATACAGCCCAGGGCTTTGAACTTCAGTTCCGCAGTTTACACTGAGGATAATAGGAGGAATATCGTCTCAAGCCATTCTCAGAATCATACCCCTGAGATACCCTCTTCGGTCAGGATATCGACTGTGAGAAATTCAGGATATGCTTCAGGATATGGCCAAAATCCTCAGAACGGTAACGTGTCAAATAATAATACTCTTGCTACTAACAACAATGGCTCTTTGCAGGATGCAGGTATGACGTCAACATTTACCAGGGAGCTCTAGAAATTGAAGGACATGATATCCAGTGTACCTGGAGTGGTCCAGCCAATTCCAGAAGTATCCCAAGACAGCCACAGGATATCCTGCTTTGCATATCCTATCTGTGATGCTGAAATCCCAAAACGATTTCAAACTCCCAACATGAAGCTGTATGATGGGACTACGGATCCTGAAGAGCATATTGCCCAGTATAGGGAAAGAATGGAGATTAACCCTATCCCTCCGGAGCTCAAGGAAGCATGCTTATGCAAGGGATTTGGTTCTACTCTGACAGGATCAGCCTTAAAATGGCTGTTAAACGTTCCTCCTCACTCAATTACTTCGTTTGCTCATTTGGTTAATTTATTTAACAGTCAATTTTCTTGTAGTCAGAGTTTTGAGAAACTAACCAGTGATCTTTACAGGATAACTCAAGGGCCTCAGGAATCCTTGAGGGATTATGTGAACAAATTCAGTCGAGAATCCTTGGATATCCCACATCTTGATGTTGCAACAGCTGTGCAAGCTTTTAAGATGAGGTTACAAAAGGATTCTCAGTTTTAT
The DNA here is from genome assembly GCF_002127325.2 of Helianthus annuus. Lineage (NCBI taxonomy): Eukaryota > Viridiplantae > Streptophyta > Magnoliopsida > Asterales > Asteraceae > Helianthus > Helianthus annuus. Next base: position 16,100,441 of record NC_035447.2, on the reverse strand, counting down.
CAGGATCTTGTAATGAATCCGTGTAGGAATCTCGACGAAGCTCGTAACAGGGCTTTGAGATATATCCGTTTGGAAGATGACAAGAAGATGCAGGAGAGGATGAATTCTACCTCAACCTATGAATCAACTAACAGGAAATCAGAAACCTCATATAAGCCATATCGCTCCAAGCCATATGGCAGAAATGATAACAAGAAAGTGAATGCTGTTGAAGACGAGGATCCTGAAGAATATCCTGACTTATCTGAATACTGCTTTTCTATTAATATACCTGAGTTAATGTATGCTATGCAGGGTTTAGGGGACAAAGCTAGGTGGCCTCGAAAGAACCAGCAGAAAGCTGATTGGAAGGATAAATCCAAATGGTGTGCCTTCCACGAAGACTTCGGACATATGACCGAGGATTGCATTGCTCTAAGGAAAGAGATAAGTTACCTGTTAAGCAAGGGGTATCTGAAGGACTTGCTGGGAAAAAAGAAGAATAAAGGGCAGGATCCCGAGAAGGATCCTGAACGAGCAGCATCACCCCTAACAGATGCCAAGATAATTAACTTTATTTTAGGAGGATCCGATATTTGTGGAACTTCGTATTCGGCGGCCAAGAGACATGCAAAGGAAGCTAAGAGTGAGAGGGGAGAAAGACCAGTCAGGATGACTACCCTCACAACTGATAAAGTGATCACTTTCGATAGTGATGACAGGGATACTGTTCAGGATCCTCACCACGATGCTTTGGTAATAACATTATATGTGGCTAACCATTTTGTACGCAGGATACTGGTAGACAACGGTAGTTCTGTCAATATAATTCAGCTGGAAACATTGAAGAGGATGAATGTATCTCCGATGGACATTACTTCGAAGTCCACTGTGCTCGTTGGTTTCAGTGGAGAAGCTAGGAATACCGTAGGGGAGATAAAGTTACCAGTATATGTTGAAGGGGTCAACTCCATACAACGCTTCTGCGTGATGGATTCCTTATCCTGCTATAACATCATACTGGGAAGACCATGGATTCACGATATGAAGGCTGTGCCATCAACATATCACCAATGCATCAAGAACCCTACCCCTTGGGGAGTTGTCGAGGTTGAAAGTGATCAGCAGGAAGCGAAAGAATGCTACTCATCCTCGATGAAATCTTCAATTAAGCCTAGTGCAGCATAGCAATTAAAGATGCGGGCCCAGGATATCGTGGAGGATTCGGAGCAGGATGTGAAGAAAATTATCCTGGATCAGGATAATCCTGATATCTCGGTGCTCGTAGGAACCAATATCCCTCAGGATATTGAAGAGCAGTTAACTAACTTTCTGAAATGCCGGATGTCAACATTTGCATGGAAGCATGAGGATATGACAGGCATATCCAAAGACATTATCACTCACAAGCTTGGAATTGACAAATCATTCAAGCCTGTTCAACAAAAAAGAAGAAAATTTGCTCCTGAGCGGAATAAGATTATCCAAGAGGAAGTTGAAAGATTGTTGAAGTCCAGGATGATCAGAGAAGTCAAGTTTCCAAGATGGCTAGCAAACGTAGTTATGGTACAGAAGAAAAACGGGAAATGGAGAGTCTGTGTAGACTACACGGACTTGAACAAGGCTTGTCCTAAAGACCCATTTCCTCTCCCTCATATCGATGCAATGGTGGATGCTACTGCTGGACATGAAATGTTAACATTCATGGACGCATCCTCAGGATTTCAGCAGATTCAAATGGAGCCTTCGGATCAGGAGGATACTGCTTTCATGACACCAACAGGTATATATTGCTATACTGCTATGCCTTTCGGTTTGAAAAATGCAGGTGCAACATACCAGAGATTAGTAAACATGATGTTCAAAGATAAGCTGGGGGACACCATGGAGGTACATATCGATGATATGGTGGTGAAATCTAAAAAGGCTGAGGATCACCTCCAAGATATTAAGGGAGCATTTGATATCCTGGATCAGTATAACATGAAGCTGAATCCTGCTAAGTACCATTTCGGAGTGGGGGCAGGAAAGTTTCTAGGATATATGGTGACAAAAAGGGGGATAGAGGCAAGCCCGGAGCAGATTAAGCTATCCTGGATATAAAGTCACCCTCAAATATGAAGGACGTACAACGGCTAACAGGCCGAGTAGCAGCTTTGAATAGATTTATTTCTAGATCCTCGGAAAAATGCAAGGAATTCTATGATATCCTCAAGAAGAATAAGAAATTTGAATGGGGAGCAAAGCATGAAGCAGCCTTGCAGGATTTGAAGCGATATCTCTCAACTTCACCTCTATTGATGAAGCCTGAAAATGGTGAACCACTATCCCTATACCTCGCTGTATCAGGGAATGCTGTAAGTGTCGTTCTTATAAAAGGCCATGAAGGTCAGCAATATCCTGTATATTATGTTAGTAAAAGTTTGTTAGATGCTGAAACTAGGTATTCTCATTTAGAAAAATTGATATTAGCTCTAGTTATGGCATCGACAAAGCTTAGACATTATTTTGAAACACATAGGATCCATGTTAAAACGAATTATCCTGTCAAAAATGTGCTTAGGAAACCAGAGATGTCAGGCAGGATGGCCAAGTGGTCAGTAAAGTTGAGTGCTTATGATTTAGTATATGAACCTAGAAATGCCATAAAGTCTCAGGCTTTAGCTGACTTTGTGGCTGATTTCAGTAGTGATATTCTGGATGAGATAGACCTAGAAGTTCAACAGTTAGGAGAATCTTCAGGATCCTGGACATTATATACTAATGGTGCATCCAATATAAGAGGTGTAGGTTTAGGTATACTACTAAAATCGCCACAGGGGGACATATTACCCCAGGCCATTAGGAATTTCCTACTACTAATAATGAGGCAGAATATGAAGCTTTAATTGCAGGATTAGAATTGGCTAAGAGTATGAGTATCAAGAATTTGCGAGTATATGTTGACTCCTTGTTAATTACTAACCATTTTAAGGGATCCTATGCAGTTAAGGGTGAGAAATTAATCGAATACCTCGATATTCTCAAAAAGTTAGCAGAGTATTTCGATGTTTTTACACTTGAACAGGTACCAAGAGAGGATAACGCCGAAGCAGATGCCTTAGCAAATCTGGGATCATCGATCAGGATACCAGAAGGAACACAAATACCAATAATACATGTCTTGTATCCTGCAACGAATCCTCGGGGTAAAGAAGTAGCGGCTATTCAGGATCCTGGAGCAGAGTATCCTGAAGAGGATCCTAAATCTTGGACGGCTCCAATTGTGAGATATCTCAAAGGACACATCCCCGGAAATGAAAATCCTAAGGCATTTAGGATGAAGGTATCACGATTCACTATTATAAATAATGTTTTATACAAGAAATCTCTTGCAGGACCGTATTTGAGGTGCTTGGAGGATCCTGAAGCTAAAGAAGTACTTCAGGATATACATGAAGGGGATTGTGGTAACCATACTGGGGGCAGGTCATTATTCTCAAAAGTGTTAAGGACAGGATATTATTGGCCAACAATGAGAAAAGATGCCGCAGAATATGCTCGAAGATGTGACGCATGTCAAAGACATAGTAACATATTGCATCAGCCTGCTGAACCGTTATATCCTATTGTTTCCCCTTGGCCATTTATGAAGTGGGGTATGGATATAGTGGGAAAGCTTCCAAAGGCTCCAGGAGGGAAGGTTTTTATGTTGGCAATGACAGATTATTTCTCCAAATGGGTTGAAGCCGAGGCATTTGTTCAAGTTAGGGATCAAGAAGTAGTATCCTTCATAAAGAGAAATATTCTGACCAGATTTGGAGTACCAGCTGAGATAATCTGTGACAATGGTTCTCAATTTATAAGCAAAAGGACTACTGACTTTTGCAAGAGTTGGGGAATCAAAATGATAACATCTACTCCAGTACATCCTCAAGCGAATGGACAAGCAGAATCCTCAAACAAGATTATTGTCAATAACTTAAAGAAGAGGCTTGGAACCAAAAAAGGAAGATGGGCAGAAGAATTACCCTTTGTTTTGTGGGCTGATAGGACAACGGTAAAGAACGCAACAGGCCAAACCCCATTTTCCTTGGTATTTGGAGCAGAAGCAATGATTCCAACGGAAATGACAATACCTACTGCAAGATCTACCCTAAGTGATCCTAAACAGAATCCTGAAGCCTTGAGTCAAAATTTGGATACTATAGATGAAAAGAGAGATGCAGCAAGGCTAAGTATGGCAGCATATCAACAAAGAATATCCAGAGCATATAACAAGAATATCAGGACCAGAAGATTTAAGGTTGGAGATTGGGTGTTAAGAAAGGCTTTTCAGAATACCACTAATCCTGCCGATGGCAAGCTAGCTCCAAAATGGGAAGGACCATATGAAGTTGAATCAGAAGCAGGGAAAGGAGCATATAGACTCAAGAATATGAAAGGGGATATGCTACCGAGATCTTGGAATGCTATATACCTTAAGCTTTATTTCAAGTGAGTTTAGAATTTAATTTCTAACTCAGGATGGTATGAATTCTATCTATTTTAAATATGTTTGGTTAATTTATTCTTTGAAACCCAATACTAACTTAAGCATTGGAGGGGTGTTAGCCAAGCTAACACCCACCTTAGTGTAAGGATGTTTTGCAGTATATGCTTCGGGATATAGCTCCAGGATGCTCACTCGGGATACTTCAGAAGATTAGAAGATTGGCCCCCTCTCTCACGTACAAGGGATCCTGATCCCTTCACAGGTTTAAAGGTATTCACCTTTCTTCCGAATTGGGTTTAAACACTCCGCCTGGAGCGTAAGTTATTCAGGGATAGTTCAAGGTGGCGGGACCAGTCCATGTAAAAGTGGCTGACAATTTCGTTACTGTTGGCTATATCCTGAATCCTAAAGGTATATGAGGATTGATTACCCTCTCTCACGAAAGGGTATTTTCATACTCTCTAAGGTTTAAAGGTTTTCACCTTTCTAAGTCTTGGAGTTTATACACTCCCGCCTGTAGCGCATGAAAATTTGGGATTTTTCCCAGGATACAAGGAATTTATCTCCAGTACATTTTTGGGTTTTACCCCTGTAACATGAAAAATTGTCTATACAATGGGAACTGATATCCAGAAGATTTTTAAGTGTTTGAAGACATTGTACACAGGGGACATTCCCACTAAAGCAATGATGTAAAGCTCAAGAGTAAGGCTCGGAACTAATGCACTAAGTATCTCACACAGGGGACATCTTCATTGGAAAAGTTGCAAAGGAATTGAGGTTTGATAATAGGGTTATATCCTATTCCTGGTATGATCTTTCCTTTGTAAACGTCGTTTGAGTTTTTGATAATACTAGGTTGGGTAAAAGGTTAAACATCCTGATTAGGATCAATTCTCGGGATATATTCTCAAAATATATTTTCAAAATACTTCTCAAAATATTTGAAACTAATACCAGTTTGAAACTTTGATCACCCAGGTATTATCAAAACAGGTTTTGGAAAGTGGACTGTTTTTCACTCTTTAAAAAGCTTTCTACAAAGTTGAAGGAATTATCTAATAACAGTTTTTATAATATATTGCTAAGCATATTGATCAGGATATTCCATAAGATAACAATACAAAATTTTTGCAAAGCTAAGATTTATACTAACAGAGACGGAAGATAATAGCAAGAAAAATGAAAGATGAAATTATTCTTGAAACAATCAATACTAGTTGATAACCGAAGGTTTCATCCTGAAACCCAGGACCCATCCACCTTCGGCTATCAAATTGTTTCAATACAAAAATGAAAATTGTTCATAAAATAGTTCAAACAATTTAAAGGAAATAAACTTTAGGGGGCAGTATCTTCTTCGTCCATAATGATTTCAGCAGCATCCATCTTGGGATCCTCCTCAGCATCCTTCTCAGTATGGGTTGCTTTTTCAATTGCTTCGGAAGATTCAGCGATAGCTGGTTTAGAAGAAGTGTCGCCAAGGTTCTTTAGCTTGGTCTCCCAAGCACCGACGTCCCAAGAAGGGCATTCAAAACCTAATGCTTTGGCTTCATGGGCCATCTTCAACCTGGCTTGGAGAAGAGAAATGACGACGGAACTCTTAAGGCTTTCCCGGTAGCTGACCATATCCTGTTCATGTTGCATATGGACAGCTTCAAGATCAGCCTGGGCTTGAAGAATAGCTCTGTTGAGAGCAGTCTGGTGTTCTTGAGTCATAGCTTTGAATTTCTCCTCGTAATGACGGGATTTGGCGGCTGCAATCATTCCTTGATCAGAGATTGTGATTTCTGCTTCCTTTAGCTTGGATTCAAGCGTCTTGTTAAGCCTGCAGGATTCTTGATATAGCCGCAGGATATAATATGAGAATACTAACCTGGTTAAGAAAGGAAGTCATAAACCCGCTAGCTTCAATGAACCCGTGCTTCTCATAAGGAAAGGTGTCAGAAATGACAGGGGAATCAGGCTCCTTCCTTTTGCGGGAACTTGAACTCCGGGGCTTGGTAGCCGGTGAAGGTTTGGGAATAATGATGGCTTTGGAGCTGCTGGGTTTGGATGAGGCTGTGGCCTTGGGACTAGGTTCCTTCTTGACCTGAACCTGATCAGAATAACTGTCCAACTCGTCAAGGTCAAAGACTTCAGGGATCTTGGCCGGTGCTGCATAAAGGGAAAAGTTTTACATCATTATTACTCTTCATTTTATTATTATACTGTGTTAGCTAATTATTTTAAAAGTAATCCTTACCAGACATTTCAGATGACGATTATTGACTGGAACTCGGGACGTGTGTGGTGAAAGTCCTGTCTATTGCAGGTAATCGGTAAACAGTGTTGACTCTTTCTTCTGATTCGGCGGTAGGGGGAGCTACTTCCTTGAAATTCACTTCATAGGGATAAAAAAGAAGGATATTAGTAGAAAATAAAAACCAAACGGTCCATGAGAATATTTATAACCCTACCGGTGGTTAACCACTCCACCGGAAGATTGGCACCCTCAGCAATGGAGTCTCGTTTGACAAAGAAAAACTTGCGTTGCCATCCGTCTTCGTTTTGGTGGCTTTAAGAATAAGGGGTTTGCTAGAGGTCGAGAAAAGCAAGAACCGGCTAGAGCAGTGAGATCGGAGGCGATAAGCAATAGGCAAATCCTCGATGCAGAGGTCGGGGCAATGAAGGTTTTTGATTTGGTTAAGTACAATTAATATTCTCCAAACCATGGGCATGGTTTGAGCAAAAGAGATGCCGGTGGTTCGAAAGAATTGCATCATAAATTCAGGAAAAGGGTATCGAAGACCTAGCGAAAAAGGATATGCTGGAAAGCAAACCCAATCAGCGGAAGAAACATCCGATCGAATTGACCGATCGAACGGTCCAAAGACCGTGTTATAAGGGAAAGCGCCGGAAGCTCTCAAAGCCGCAATGTCTGCGTTGTCAAAGGCACAGACCTCCTTTTTGGGATTTTTGAGGAGATTCTGCTGGGTGAAGGTTTCGGCATCCATTACGAAGAAGGCAAGGAAAGTTGATAGAAAGTAAATAAGAAATGAAGAATTACCTGAAAGCTCTGTTGAAGATATCTGCTTTTCAAACAAGAAGAGAGAAGATATAGGGGCATTATGGATCTCCATTGAGCAAAAAGCGCGTTGGAAGTTACGATGTGATCTCGACCGTCGCTTCGTTTTAAATGCCTTGAGTTATGGGATAAGACTTTTGAAATATATCCGTTGGATTGGTATACCAACCGATATATTTGGGGACAATTGTTATGGGTCATTTTCTGAGTATACATATCCTGACTAATATCCCGCTTTTAATTGTTTATTTGTGATCAGGATACTGGACGGGGATATTGTTAACATCTTGGGCGATATCCTAAGGTTGAGTGAATTAAACACGTGCAGGTTAATGGCTGTAAGTTACTAACGGTCATCAGGACTTCTTCTCCTCAAGACTCGGGCGTATTTGTTATAAGGAAGTCGTTGAACCCGAAAGACTTGGTCCTCAACGTTCGAGTGGGAATATTCGCTGGATCCCGGAAGTTTAGGATAGTTTGTTACATTATCTTTACTATAAATAGATGGGGGCGGATCAGTTTAAGGCACGCAATTTTACACTTACACTCTCGAACACTTTTACTCTCTAGCTCACCGCAAACACCACACTCAAACACTTGTATTCAAATTACATTGTAACACATAGTCGATCCGCACCACATCCTGCACTATATCCTGATATTTGAAGCAATAAGAAGAACAAGGCAGCTGCGATTGTCAGCTCCCGAGGTTTTATGCCGGCGATCTAGATTGATCAAGGGCTTTCCTCGTACATCACGTCTCAACCTTTACTTTTTTGCTCATTGTTGGATCATTGATACAGCTCTATATCCCGGGCTGTATCCTGAAACTGTTTTCATATTCAATTTGGCCAATACATTTTTCACATATAATTTTAGCACACTACCTCACCTAACTAATTTGATCACTTAATTGCTTAGGTAATTTTTGACCAAAACAGTTGATATATATTAAATGATTTAAATTAAAGTTCAAAGTGCTGAGTCGACACACTAGATAACCTGGCAAATCTTTATACTAAAGCATTTGACAGGGCTCGCTTTGAACATTTAGTCGAACTCAACGGGATGAGGAATCCTGAATAACTGGTTTTTCATAAGAATTTTGTAAATAGTTTACTGTTTTCTTAAAAAATCAAAAATACAAAAACATTAAAAAATTAAAAACATAAAAAATAATAGAAAATCAAAATGAGTTATCACTGTGTGAAAAAGAAGAAATGATAGTACATCAGCTAGTTAGACTGTCACACTCAAACTGAATTAAATTGCTTAAGTGTGATGGTAGCTTCATTATACGATGTACCAGTAGGCAAAAGCATGAAATAATCAACTTAACAAAGTGATATAAACCTAAATAAACTGAATATGAGTGGGGAACACATCAGTAGTGTATGGTTTAATGACCTTAAATCTTGCGTTGATAGATTGCCAAAATCTGAGGTTTTAGGTCTTTATACTGTTATTTCATCTGGGGATATCAGGGTTGTCCTACTGCTGCATCCAGATACATGCTGACCTAGGCACAACCAGGATATCTTAAAAGAGCAAAAAATGCCAAAACCCTAAAAATGAAGAAGCTCTCCTAGAGAGTCATTCAAAGTGTGCAAAATGCATAATTCGTACCAAAAGTTTTGGTCTCTTTGTTGTACGGAAGTACTGACCTGATCACCAAGTATCTATCGTTGAAATACAAAACGGATGAATTCAGTATACTCACCTACTACGATGAATCTTTGTGCATACCTTGATCACGGGGGTATATCCTGAAGTGGGACACACTAGTTTATCAGTAATAAAATTACCTTGACGTATCATACGGTAATAGTACTTGAAATGTTCATGCATTTTGTTTAAAAGGACAAACATACTGGTAATCGTCTTGGACTGCTTTTCCCAAAAAATTAAATAAAGAATTATCTAATTGTGTGAAACAGTTTGATTGTGCTGATATGATATTCTTACCAGTGATTCTCACAAAAATAGAGTGTTTAATTGCTTTTGTTATTTACTTGCTTTTAGAAAATATAAAAATCCAAAAATAGTGTCTTTTTCTGTTAAAAATTCTTAATGTACGGAAAACTGTTATTCTTGGAGGAACTGTTACTGATAGGGGGAGACGGTGTTAGAAAGTGAGTTCAAAATTTTAAATCATGCAGGTTCTTGTGTGTTGAACAAAAAGTTTTGCGTGTTGGTGATAAATTGAAAATGCTTAATCTGTGATACAGTTTAACCATCTCTTGAATAATAATAATTTATTTAACTTTGTTGAAAAATTCTTATGGTTTCTCGAGATGTTTGTTTTATAGTATACAGATTGAAGCGGTATGTTGCTGAGAAGTTGTCGAGAAGATGAGAGTTTGATTGGATGCATGGTAGAACCTCCTTTCTACATTGTAGACAAGATTGAAGAGTTTGGAGATTGCTTTGCAAATGCTGAACTGGAGTTTACTCAAGTGCTAACGTTTTGAAGATTTGGTGATTGGATGCATCAGCTTAGGGGGAGTCTGTTGCTGACAGAAGCTATTGAAGCTGAAGCTATCCAAAGACTTTGATAGTGCAAGACTACATGAAGATTGCAAGAAGACTGAAGACAAAGTTATTTTATGAAGCTATTGTCAAGGGGGAGTTTGTTGGTGCATATTTGTGACAACAGCTTAGATTTGGTCTTTGGATATCTTGTAATTAGTTAAACGTTAAACAGTTAGCGGGTTTAGCTTTGTAATAGTTAGTTGTAATGTTTGGGCTAACCAAACCCAACGATTTGGGTGTATGGGGGCGAATTGGGCTTGTCCAATTCGCAGTCCATGAGGTTTAACCTAGCCCAAGTAGGGCTGTAAACGAGCCGAGTCGAGCCGAGCTAGACCCAGCTCGAGCTCGGCTCGAACTCGATTTGAACTGGCTCGGCTCGAGCTCGAATTTCAAATCGAGCTGAGATTTGAGGCTCGAGCTCGACTTGGTTAGAATTCGAGCTAGCTCGGCTCGGCTCGATCTAGCTCGAACTAACAAAAACCCGCAAAATTTACTACTTAAAAAGCCTTTAAAAATGAATTTCATCATAGACTAAGGGACATAATTGCCATTTAATTTAACTTTATGGCTAAATATACAAGTATAAATAGTTAATTCACTTTGTAGAGTGTCTTTACTTTCTTTTATAGGGGAAATACTCCCTTAGTTTTTGTTTTCTAAGCGATGTGGGACAAAAAAAAATGAAGGATGTAAACCTTATCGAGCCAGCTCACGAGCTCACGAGCCGAGCCAGACCAAGTTCGAGCTCGGCTCGTTTACAAATCGAGCCGAGCCGGGCTGGCTCGTTAACAACCGAGCCAATTTCGAGCCGAGCTTTCTTCGAGCTTTTTTCGAGCGAGTTTCGAGCGAGCCGCGAGCCACGAGTTTTTTGAACACCCCTAAGCCCAAGTAGCAAACCTTGTGTTATATAAACAGGGTTAGGCTTTAGGGTTTAGGTTAATCAACCAAAACAGAGTTTGAGAGGATTTTCGTGAGAGACTAGAGTCTTGGACGAAAATTGTGTGGGTTAGGGTTTGATTGATTGTAATTCTTGTAATCGATAATCAATAGAAACCCGGTTTAAAGTGAATTGGAATTATGTTCTTCTACTCTTTTTCTGCTATATTCTGATCAAGAGGATTCCGCACTCTTGATTAGATTGACAATTCTGTGAAAGATCCATACGAATCAAAAATACCAAAAATATTGTCTTCTTAAAAGAATTGTTTATTGTAATGGGCTTGGAAAATGGCCTAGCCCAGTAGGAAGCCCAGTTCACAGACATGTGGTATATAAACATGTTTTGTGATTAGGGTTTTAGGTGTTAGAGAGTTTTAGAGAGAGAAAGTCTATAGAGAGAGAATTCGAAATTAGGGTTCTTGAGACAAGAACACAGATAGTGGTTGTGAGGTTGTGAGGTCTTGAATTGATTGTAAAACTGATTGTTTGGATAATCAATAGAAGACATGTTTAATTGGAATTTCTGTTTCTACTCGTTCCTATAACAAATCTGATCTAGAGGATTCCGCACTCTAGGTTAGATAAACAATTCTGTGACGATCCATACGAACAAGGGGACCTACACCGTAGAAGGGAAAATAAGTTAAAAGTATTTACCTGAGCAAGTATGTATCACAAACAGCGAGTGCAAGTAGCTTTTACCGGGCTCCTAATCTGGAAAGAAGGTTTTTAATAACCTATTAAATTCCTAACGGGTCTTAATTAAGCCTAAACTTAGACCGGTTAGTTTTTAAAGGAAGATACGGTTCAAAACGCACGATTAAATGAAGACCGGATTAGAATGTGTTTTAGACCCGACAAGTTTAAATACTTGTATAATATGGGTAAACTAAACACATTCTGGATTTTGAGACAAAAATGATAAGGTTTGACCCTTTTCGGTCAATTTGTGCAAACTAGTTACATAAACCGATCCGAACGCGAAAATACATAATGGGTAACCATAAGAGTCATATACAGGTTTCCTAAGTTAATATGCCTTAAATATGTTGTGATATCCATAGGATACCTTCCATTATGCCCAAAATGAATTTAAACTCAACTATGCCCCGTAGGGGCATTTTGGTCATTTTAAAGCTTATAAAAGAGATTAATTATAAATCTGAGATTCAGGTCTGATATATTCAGTAAAAATACACATTTTAATAGGTTATATCAGTAGGGTATTGCATATATGTGAAATTTATTATTTATAACCAAACTATGCACCAAAGGGGCATTTTGGTAATTTCACGTAAGCTTAAAAGGTCAAGTCTGGAAATCTGAGTTTAAAAATTTTGCTTACTGTTAAAGTATAAAGGTTTACTAAAAACATCAGTAGGTATTAAGTCTTATATGTTTAAAATAGTTTTAACTCATACTATGCGTTTAAAACGCGTAAAAATGCGGTTTTAAGTGATTTCCGGGTTTTATAAGAAAATCTGATATTTTATTATTCCAGTAAGCTTAAAATATTTTATTTATCATATAAAATCAGTAGCAAAAGGTTTGGTATCAAAATATTATGTAAAACTCATTTTATAGGCCAAAAGGGTTAAAGGGCAAAACCGACAATTACCGGATCAATGCTATAATCCTAAGTTATGCTCAGCCTAAAAATAAATAAAAATCTTAAAAAAACCCAAATTATTATATTACATCAGTGGGTAAAAAGTTAGGTATCAATAATTGGGTTTAGATAGGGTATATGCTAATTACATCGTTTAATTAATAAAAAGCTTTCTAATTACGCTATTGAGCATAACTCCTAATCTAGACCTCAAACTGATGTCAAATTTTTAGAGCAAGTTTATAAATCAGTAACCAAGATTTTGGTCCTCTCACATTTTCAAAAATCTCGTTTTAAGGTCAAAAGGGCATAATAGTCAACATTTAGGCATATAACGGAAACATGCATATGAATCGGATAACTAATGAACCAAGTTGTATAATCACAGAGGGTTATACTAACATGAAACCTGGTTCTAAAAGAGCTCTAAGGCATTTCTAAAATATGCTACATTGGGTCAGAACTGAAAGTCAAAGCTAAAGTCTAATTATGCGACTTTCGGTTCCGAACCGAGCCTAAACTGAAAATTGTCGGGTTGAACATGTTTAGACATGTTCTTACATTAATTACCAAGTTATATTAGTGATAAAACAGGTTGCATGGCTTCTACATTGTTAATTATGCATTTATTTGAAAATTAGCTTTCTGTTGACTTTTTAAGAACAAGTTTGACCCGACAATTGACCTAGTTAGAGTGGGAATCAGAGAGTGCCCTTTTAAGGGTTTATTACCCATATAATTACCAACTCATAGGTACTTTCAATTCGGGATTTGACTGGACAAATTGTGATTAATCATGAAGTCAAACCTTAATTACGACGGTTTGACTTTAGGCCATTAAACTAAGTAAAACTGAATTACGAGAAGTTAAGGACACTTACTGAAGTCCTATGCACGACTAATGGTCCTTAGGAAGTGGTCTTGAGCTCCAGGAATCTCCAGAAATGAAGTTATGAGAGTTTTCAAGTGGGTGCCCAAATGTTGCAACAAGGAATTTCTTATACAGGGATTTTAATTCATCAAGATTGTTGGTGCATGTTTGTGACAACAGCTTGGATTTGGTCTTTGGATATCTTGTAATTAGTTAAACGATAAACAGTTAGCGGGTTTAGCTTTGTAATAGTTAGTTGTTATGTTTGGGCTTACTAAACCCAAGGAATTGGGTGATGGGGGCGAATTGGGCCTGTCCAATTCGCAGCCCAGGAGTGTAAACCTAGCCCACTTGTAAACCTTGTGTTATATAAACAAGGTTATACATTAGGGTTAAGGTTAATCAGCCAAAAACAGAGTTTGAGTGACCTTGAAATTCGTGAGAGATAGCTTGGACGAATTTGGAGGGTTAGGGTTTAGATTGATTGTAATTCTTGTTTGATTGATAATCAATAGAAACCCGGGTTGAAAGTGATTTGCTGTTCTACATGTTTTCTGCTACAATCTGATCTAGAGGATTCCGCACTCTAGGTTAGATAGACGATTCTGTGACGATCCATAGACTCAAGGGGACGATTCTAACGGTATAATTTGGTAACCACTGTTTTCGGACAACTTTTGTACGGTTTTATCAGTACGGTTACGGTAAACTGTGTTTAAAGATGATTAAAGTGGACAATGTCGAGAAGTGGCCAAAGCTTACAAATGTTAACGAATATGCTGTCTGGAAAGAGGAGTTTGAATTGGTTGTGAAGAGCGAAGATACCAGAATGTGGTATTGTATTATAGATGGATACATGGCTCCTACACGTCGTGTTGAAGGAAGGACAAAAGTGATTTCTTATGACAAGATGGATGAATCTGAAAAACTGATGGTTGATGCTGAAAAGAAAGCTTTAGCAGTAATAAAGATGTCTCTGCCTGAGGGAATTAAACATACCATCAAGCACTATGGGACTTCTTATGATCTGTGGGAAGCTTTACGAAAACGATATCAGAATTCATCAAGACAGAGTGTAGGAGATCGTGCGTTAGATGAAGAAGCAGTTGCTGTAAAAGAAGAGAAGAAGAAAGCTCTTGAACAGAAGGTTGAGAAGAAGGCTGCAGAAGTTTCAAAGTGCATGAATGGTGTGAATGAACTTACAACAGAGGTGAAGGTAACACCAGAACCTGTAGGTCATACGTGTCATAATTGCACTGAACTACAGGGTGAAGTTGACAGACTATCGGAGCAAAACAACATTCTGTTAGCTGATTTGGAAAACCGAAAAGAGTTAAATGTTCTTTTGATTAAAAGAGAGTCAAACTGTTTAGAAAAACTCAAATCAAATGAACAGGAAATTAGCAGTTTAACAAGCAAAGTCAATGAACTGTTACAGGTCATTGATTTGGCTCGTGAAACTGTGAAAGAAAAGACTAACGAGCTTTCAGAAAAGTGCACAGAATTGGCTGATGCACAAGCCAAAATTGTAGAACTTCAGGGGAAGTTACATAATTTTGGAAATTCTTCGTTAGTCAGAACTCAAATTCAAAAAGGTTTAAAAAGAAGTAATGATAAAACAGGGGTGGGGTTTACTAAAGCTTCATCTTCTGACTACTCATTTTTACCAACTGAAGATGAGCTAACTGATTTTGTAACCACTGCACATGTAGTGGATCCGATAGTTGTGGACTTGCCAAGTAGTCCAGTTTCTTTGAAAGAATCTGTTGGGTCTAACAGTACACCTCATAAAGTGGATGAGGATACTGAAGACAAAAAGGCCAACACACTTAAAAAGGGATCAAACAAAAAGAAAAATTACAAGAAAAGATCCTGTTTTAAATGTCACAACAAAGGGCACGTGGCGAGTTGTTGTCCTTTAAAGAAAGGTAAGCAAAAAGTTGACGAAGTTATGGACGGGAACCAGGTTGGGTCAAGCAATAATGTGAAATCTGAATCTAGTTCAAAAACTTCCAATAAGAAGTTTTCGAAAAAGAGATCGTGCTTCAAATGTCACACCAAGGGACATGTAGCTAGCTGCTGTCCTAACAAAAAGAATGAAGCACAGGTGAGTGAGGAGAAAGGTTCAAATTCTCCAAAGAAATCTGCTCCCAAGCAACCACAGAATGTTGCTGTTGGTGTAGATAAGGCTGAAAAAGGAACTCCACAAGTTCCTCGTTTTCAAAGAAATCAACAAAGATTTCAGCCTAGATCTCCATCAAGCAGATATCAGAGACCTAGAAGCAATTCAACTAAAATGAACAAGTTTAATTCAAATAATTTCAGAGGTCAAAGTCAATATCAAAATCGATACCAGAATAATGGTGGTCGAAATTTTTATAACAATGGCTTTAGAAATTATAACAATAATGCTTCTTGGAATCAAAATCAAAATTTCCAAAGGTCAAATTGTCCAAATGTATATAGAAACCCTCAGGACCAAAGGCCTAGTGGAAATCAAAATAAAATTCCAACAGGTCTACGATCCAAGACTCCAGTTAGGAGTAATGGATATTGGATAGATGTTCCGGTGGTTGGTGAATTTGGACGACCCAAGACCTTTAAGGCTTGGGTCCCCCAATCTAACTAATCTCTAAGTTAGTGTGTGCAGGAGCTGCTAAGGAGGATTATCAACTTATGTTGATAGTGGCTGCTCTAGGCACATGGGGGGGGGGTGTGAGATTGGTGATATATTTTAAATGATTTAAATTGAAGTTCAAAGTGCTGAGTCGACACAGAAGATAACCTGGCAAATCTTTATACTAAAGCATTTGACAGGGCTCGCTTTGAACATTTAGTCGAACTCAACGGGATGAGGAATCCTGAATAACTGGTTTTTCATAAGAATTTTTTTTGTAAATAGTTTACTACTTTTTCTAAAAAAAAAAAAATCAAAAACACAAAAAAAAAAATTGAAAAATCAAAAACATAAAAAAAATTAATAGAAAATAAAAAATGAGATTTCATTGTGTGAAAAAGAAGAGATGATAGTACATCAGCAAGTTAGACTGTCACACTGAACTTGAAATTAAATTGCTTAAGTGTGATAGCAGCTTCATTATATAATGTACCAGTAGGCAAAAAGCATGAAATAATCAACTTACCAATGTGATATAAACTTAAATGAACTGAATATGAGTGGGGAACACATCAGTGGTGTATGGTTTAATGACCTTAATTCTTGCGTTGATAGATTGCCAAAATCTGAAGTTTTGGGTCTTTATACTGTTGTTTCAACTAGGGATATCTTGGCTGTCTGTCTGTTAGAACTAAAATTGTACATGACCCCAGGAAAGATAATCACTTGGAATTAGCTCATTTCTATTTGAATGTCTGTATATTTCCCGATACACACAATTTTGATCTGATTCTGAAATCTTCTCTGAAAAAGTCGTGTACCTCCTCTGCTGCATCCAGATATATGCTGACCTGGAGGTGCTAGGCAACGACAGCTTCTGCTGCATCCAGATACATGCTGACCTAGCTGTACGTTGTCGCACTATAGATCTAATACACCCGAAAGAGGCCCTCAAGTGCCCAAAAGAAACCCAAGAAACCTATATCAAACTGAGAAAATCTCATTTGATCTGTATATTATACCATCTCTACTAAAGATCTATTCTGTTCTCTTCTCAACCTATTCCCAGTTAAGATTTCAGAACTCTGGATTGGACTTGTGAAATATGTGGTAGGGAAGATACTTGCATGATAGAGTGTGTTGTTTATATTTCCAGGATTTGATTTATATTTATTTGGGTGTTCATGGTTACGAAATCAAAACATGATAAAACAGGTTAAATGCAGAACTAAACACAGACAGGATATCTTAATGTATGAATTCAGTATACTCACCTACTACGATGAATCTTTGTGCATACCTTGATTGTGGGGGTATATCCTGAAGTGGGACACGCTCGTATTTCAGAAAATAAAATTACCTTAACGTATCATATGGTAATGGTACTTGAAATGTTCATGCATTTTGTTTAAGTGGACAAACATACTGGTAATCGTCTTGAACTGCTTTTCACGAGAAAAATTAAATAAAGAATTATATGATTGTGTGAAACAGTTTGCTTGTGCTGATATGATCTTCTTACCAGTGATTCTCACAAAAATAGAGTGTTTATTGCTTTTGTTATTTACTTGCTTTCAGAAAATATAAAAATCCAAAAATAGTGTCATTTTCTGTTTAAAATTCTTAACGTACGGAAAACTGTTATTCTTGGAGGAATTGTTACTGATAGGGGGAGACGGTGTTAGAAAGTGAGTTCAAAATTTTTAAATCAGGCAGGTTCTTCTGTGTTGGACAAAAGTTTTGCGTGTTGGTGATGAAATTGAAAAAGCTTAATTTGTTATACAGTATAACTAATCTCTTGAAAAATACTAATTTATTTAACTTATGTTGAAAAATTCTTATGGTTTCTCGAGATGTTTGTTTTATAGTATACAGATTGAAGCCGTTTGTTGCTGAGAAGTTGCTGTGACGTGTGAAGATGAGAGTTTTGATTGGATGCATGGTAGAACCTCCTTTCTATATTGCAGACAAGATTGAAGAGTTTGAAGATTGCTGTGCAAATGCTGAACTGGAGTTTACTCAAACGCTAACGTGTTGAAGATTTGGTGATTGGATGCATCAGCTTAGGGGGAGTCTGTTGCTGACAGAAGCTGTTGAAGCTGAAGCTATCCAAAGACCAAAGACAGTGCAAGATTACTTGAAGATTGCAAGAAGACTGAAGACAAAGTTTTGACTCAAGACAAAGTTTTTATGAAGCTATTGTCAAGGGGGAGTTTGTTGGTGCATGTTTGTGACAACAGCTTGGATTTGGTCTTTGGATATCTTGTAATTAGTTAAACGATAAACAGTTAGCGGGTTTAGCTTTGTAATAGTTAGTTGTTATGTTTGGGCTTACTAAACCCAAGGAATTGGGTGATGGGGGCGAATTGGGCCTGTCCAATTCGCAGCCCAGGAGTGTAAACCTAGCCCACTTGTAAACCTTGTGTTATATAAACAAGGTTATACATTAGGGTTAAGGTTAATCAGCCAAAAACAGAGTTTGAGTGACCTTGAAATTCGTGAGAGATAGCTTGGACGAATTTGGAGGGTTAGGGTTTAGATTGATTGTAATTCTTGTTTGATTGATAATCAATAGAAACCCGGGTTGAAAGTGATTTGCTGTTCTACACGTTTTCTGCTACAATCTGATCTAGAGGATTCCGCACTCTAGGTTAGATAGACGATTCTGTGACGATCCATAGACTCAAGGGGACCTACAAAGATCATGACAAACAAGTCTATGCATGATCCCTGATCAATACAAGTGTCCCTATTGCATGTAATACCATTGGGGCAGCCCCTGGTATGTAAAACAAGGCATATAAGTCGGTTAACAGGCTGAACTGGCAGCTACCAAACTTTTTCTGTCGCTGGCAGTTTTGGGCGGCCCGCGTAAGACCCATACAAGGTCTACGCGGCCGGTATGGAGCCCTGGATCAGGTTAAACAAGTTTCAAGATTTGTATATTTAGTCCCTGGTCCTTTATATAGTGGTTTTAACTTTATTTCTTGCACTTTTAACCCTCCAAAATGATTTCTAAGGGCCCCAAGACATAACCAAACTTTGTTAAGTCCTTGGTTAGTTTTATGATCACCCGAAAAGCCTTAAATTTCAACGTTGACACTTTTAATCCCTTACATATGAATGTTAGCATAACTTTCTCATACGGAATCGAAACCTTGTGAAATTTTTATCACTTATTCTAGTGAGCATAATTAATCGTTACAAAGCTTCGGGTTTGCTAAAAGGTCACTCAGAGGTATAAATTAAACATGTTGACACATTTAACCCCTGCGGTTTGTAAACTCTCACTTTTTTTCACAAACGGCTTCATACGCTTCACAATTTATTCTTTTAAGGGTATAAACATCGTGTAGGATCGTTGAAAGGTATATTTATCTGATGTTGACATTTTTAATCCTTTTATTCACCTACTTTCTTTGTTTGTCAACTTTAGTCCCTCTAAAGTAATTCTTTACACGTTTAAAGCTCACGACACGTGTCGATATAATATTGGACATGAATTTACGAGGTGTTACATAAGGTGTCAGGCAACAATCACTGTGTTAACATAACATACAAGCATTCATCGAATAACACGTAGCATGCAATAATCGGTCAGCGTATAAATAGTGTTTGCGTAGTGTGTAGTTTGTGGTTTAGAATAAGTACATATGTAACACCCAAAAGTGCATAAAGCAAAAAGGGTTCGAGTATACTCACATCGATGATGGATTGAAGGGAGCGCTAGAGTGAGTTTTAGCCTGATCAGAACGATAGCATAAACGATAAGCGACGCGTAAAATAGTGCGAAATGTCAATGGATCGGACGGTAATCCGATTGGATGGCAATCCGATCGGGTGGCCGGTCGATCGGGTGACAATCCGTTCAGGTGGTCATCCGATCTGGTGACCATTCGATTGGATTGCTACCTCGTTTAGGAAGGATGTGTTTGTGTATGATGGTTTGTCTTTTGAAGTTTTCGTTGTAGTATTTTGAAAACAGATCGGGCGACGATCCGATTGGTAGTACACTTTAGTGAGAACAAGTTCATAGCCGTTTGTCACTCGATCGGATTGCAATCCAATCGGGTGGCAATCCGTTAGAACTAGTAGTGCATTGAACATGTTGAAAATTGTTTAAGTGTTGAAAATTGTTTAAGTGTTGAAATCCAAACATCACATGGTCGGGTGGTAATCTGATCGGATGGCAATCCGATCGGGTGGCAATCCGTTCGATGTTCAAATCTCAAGAGTTGAAAATAAAAGTTAAGCGTGGGACCAAGGTGCAAGCCGAACGGGTGGCTGTCCGATCGGGTGGCAATCCGATCGGACGGCAATCCGTCCCGGCGGCCTGATCGTCTTGATAGTTTTACGGCTTTCTCGAGACGATTTGATAACGTGCCAAACAACAGAAACCTCGTTAAGACTTAGTGACCCGATCGGACAAGAATCACCCTAGTCCGACCAGTTTAACTGTTCGAGACGGTGTTTCATGTTTATCCCGAAATCAGTAATCTCTTGGATAGAATCCAGATCCTGAACCAACACATCACTAAGAAGGAGTAGAAGATCAGAACAAGCTCCGATTCTATCGGTTTGAGTGCATTGAGTGTAAAAGAGTTGAAAGAAAGTTAGAAAACCATCTTTTAATCCTTTACACTTCGAATATGTTCAGATCTATGCAAGATCTATGTTTATTCATGTGGAAATCGTTCAGATCTAAGTTGTTCTTGGTGGATTGAAGCCAAAACATGAAGTTCATAAGAACTCCATGATGACATCATCCTAGAACACATCAAATCTGATGATTTCACGGTTAAAAGTTAAGATTCAAAAGATAGAAAGGTGAAGGAGTGTGTGTAGATCAAGAAAGTACAAGATTTAGGCTGAAAACTCACAAGAATCGCGAGAAATTGGAAGAAAATTGGGCTGGAGCGAGTTGAGTTGAGTGAGAGCTGTCACATCAAGTGATGTGACATATGAGGGTATTTATAGGGTTTCCTGAAAAGGAAAGTGGGGGAAGTGGCTAGTCGATCGGGTGGCAGCCCGATCGGGTGACAACTCGATCGGATGGCAACTCGATCGGGTGGCAAGTCGATCGGTTGGCCACTCGATTGGAGTGTTCGGCACGACGGGTTTTGCGGTTTCGATTCGCGTGTTGAGCGTTGTGATGCATTAGAGTCTCTCATTAAATTACTTTTAATCCCAACCACTATATCTAATATACAATCATCCTAATTACTTGCGTTTAGCGTTTACGATTCTATTGCGATAGCGTTGCGATTGCGTTTCGATTAATCACCACAACATAAACATAATAAACATGCACAAGTAGCACGCACACATAAAACAATATCCAAATTGTATAATTCGAGTTGCGAGTGCGATTGCGATAAGCGTTAAAGAGATAAAACATGCGGTAAATAGCGATTAATCCTCGATTATTAATAAGTACTCCACATAATACAACTAATGCGATAAAATAAATAGATTAACTACAAGTCAAAGAAGTCAGAACAGGAATTGAGCAAGGAGTGACAGATCTCAATTAGCAATATTTCCTTCCTTTGACTTCAATCTTGACTTTGACTTTGACTTTTGAAACACAAAGTGTTACATTTGTTGCTGCACCTCCTATTTGTCTCAAGTGAAGACATCTGAAGATCCGTCAATAATGTGAAGATCGAACCATAATGAGTAGCTATAAAAGGAACTTGAAGAACACTGTTTCAGTTAGAGAGCTTTGTGAGATTCTGTAAACACTGTGTGTATTTGTTTGTAATTGTTCTCTTCCACTTAATCAAGATGGTGAATCTTTGGTTACTTGTTTGTTTACATTTTGCTTTGGCTTGCATTGTTACAAGGATTCCGCACTCGTAAGTGTGTTAAATAAACAAGGAAGTAGGTTTCTTGATCTTCCAAGTGGACCTACAAATGGGTTTAGAAATCGTAACTTAGGGAGTGTTTGGCCTAGCTTTTATTTTTGGTTTATGCATATATTTTAAAGTAGCTTATAGCTTATTTCTTTTTAAGTGTTTGGATTAGTTTATAGCTTATTTTCTATCATTTGCACTTAAACAAATAAGCTTCTTCAAATAAGCTAAAAACCATCTTTAAATAAGTTTCTTCAAATTAGCTTATATAAGCTAATAAGTGTAAGATTAAAAAGCTAAACCAAACACAAGTTAAGCTTAATTTGTAAAAAAAAAAAAAAAAAAAAAAAAAAAAAAAAAAAAAAAAAAAACTAGGCCAAACACCCCCTAGTAGTATTTAATCTTATGTAAAATATATGAAAATTGACTTTTCACACTAGATTTAATTTAAATATGGCTTAGCTAGTAAATTCAATCTTATGGAAAATACATGTCCATGAAAATTGACTTTCAAACTCTACATCCCCATGCATTGTCTTGGATACAAAATTAATGTATGTTCCCATCATTTTTTAATTATATATATAGCCATAAATAAATCACTTGCTGAAGGGTAGATTATCAGAAAGAAAAAAAAAAAAAAAAGATATGTTGATTCTGTTTTTGTTTTTCCCAATCTTTAGCGGCGTCGTCACCGCCCAAAGTGAGTTTTTGTATGCGTGGTGCAGTACCTTCGGCAACTACTCAGGTGTTACCGACTCCTACAGAACAGAGCTTGGCGATATAATGTACCGATTAAAAGATACAAACAACGGGTTCGGGTATCACAAGTCAACTTATTTTAAGGGTGAGGTTGTCGCTCTATGCCGGGGAGACTTAGAGCCGGAACCCTGCAAGAGATGTGTAGACGACGCTACACGCCGTTTACTACAAGTTTGTCCCAGTCAGTTTGAGGCTGTGGGATGGTACGATACTTGTTTCTTATCCTACTCTGGTTTAACTACGGCGATAGATAGACAATTAGTATATAGATACGTTAGCTTCCGCTATTATGATAATGCAAGTAGCTATGACAAATGGAACAAAACGGTGTGGGATTTGCTCACTAAACTACAAGCAGAAACTGTGGGAGGAGGGCCGCTCCGGAAGTATGCTTCTGGCAACTCAACGGCATCTGGATTGACAATCTTTGGGATCATGCAGTGTCGTCCTGATTTGTCAGCTCAGCAATGCGGTGATTGCTTGGATGATTGCTTGCACAAAGTCAAGGAACTTTATAAACCGGCACCTATAAGGAGGCAAGTAAAAGTGTACACGACTAATTGTGTTATTAGGTACGAGAACTACCGGTTTTTCAATTCAACTTGGTTTCCAGCTAACACATCTTCAGGTGAGTTGTTTTTATTAAAATGTGTCCTCAAAGATTCATTATTTGTTTCTAGATTATTAACACTCCAGTGTTTGCAGGAAATTCGACTCCGAAATCTTCAGGTAAAATCCGTCTTCAAAGATTCATTGATTGTATTTGCTAGATTATTAAAGTGTACTCTAGTGTTTGCAGGAAGAAGTAGAACTATTCTAGTGGTAGTCATTGTTGGTGCAGTAGCGATTATTGCGGGGATCATCGCCTACTTTCTTTTTCGACGATATCAGAAACAGAAGAGAACTATAAGAGGTCACCTTTCCTTTTTGTCTCCAAATATGAAACGAATACGAAAATTAACATTTGTAAGATGAATTATAGGTCCCGAGCCTGAGCAAGCGGACGAAAGCATAGTTACACGGCCTGAGCCTGATCAAGCGGGGTGTAGTCATGACGCAAGAAGTAACCCCGAAATCATAATAGAAGACGACGGCACTGGAGAGGTTCATTCATTCAGTCTAAGTACCATACAGGTTGCTACCAACAATTTTTCTTTGGAGAATGTACTCGGAGAAGGTGGTTTCGGTTCTGTCTACAAGGTAACGTGCAGTTTTCATGATCCTTGAATGCTATATAGTTTTTACTTACTTGAGGTTTCAACAAGATTTACACTCCTTCTGCAGGGCGTGCTAGAAAATGGACAAGCAATAGCCGTGAAACGGCTATCTAGGAATTCCTCACAAGGTGTTGTGGAGTTCAAGACCGAAGTAAACTTGGTCGCCAAAGTACAACACAGGAATCTAGTTCGCCTTTTGGGTTATTGTGTACAAGAGCCCGAACGCCTGCTTGTCTACGAGTATATGGCTAACAACAGTCTAGACACCATCCTTTTTGGTCAGCATTTGCTCCCTCATCACAAAATGAATTTTTTTTTTTATTTTTACTTTCAGTGTTGTTATCTATACAATATTATATATTAGGGGTCTTCACAGTCTAGTTTTAAGGTCTAACCGTGAGCCAAACCGTTAGTTAGTAACGATTTTCTTTTATTGAAGACAAAACCAAACCGTCAAACTTTAAAACTGAACCAAACCGAACCGTGGAACTTTTAAACCGAATCGTTACTAACGGTTTGGTTCCGATTTGAATTAATGTTTGGGCCTTATTGGACCACCATATGAAATACATAAAATAAAACATAAAAAAAGCTTGTTAAACATATAGACTACACGGTGTTTGTGTTTCCCGCCGCCTCACACCGACACCTTTCTAGTGGGTGTGTATATAACAAATTAATGCAACAGATGATGAAAAGTGTAAGGAGCTGGACTGGGTTAAACGCGCAAAGATTATAAATGGAATCGCAAACGGACTTCGATACCTGCATGAGGAATCACGTGTCAAGATCATCCATAGAGATCTTAAAACAAGCAATATTCTGTTAGATGAGGATATGAACTCTCTAATATCCGACTTCGGCACTGCTAGAATTGTTGGACAGAAACAAAATTATGCTGTCACCCAACAAACCATTGGAACTTAGTAAGTTCACTTGTTAATTTTCCTATTTCTAAGATACCGTTGCGTTTATTTTTTGTCTTTTTTTTTTTTTAAAAAAAAAAAAAAAAAAAGTTGATGATGATGATGATGACTCTTTATTGCAACAGCGGATATATGGCACCCGAATATGCAATGCATGGACGATTCTCCACGAAATCAGATGTTTTTGGTTTTGGGATGGTGCTGCTAGAAATAGTTTGCGGACAAAAGAATAATCATTTCCGCTACAAGAATCAACCCGAAGAGTTCCTCTTAACGGTAAGTAAGATATTGATCTCTTAGGATGATAAACCTTAAGAGTTTATTAGCCTCTAATAATATATATTTACTTATTAAAGGCATCGCGTTTATGGAGAGCAAATAAAGGAGAGGAACTAATTGATGGTCGCCTAGCCCTAGATATTCCGATTGGCAAAGTTATTAGATGGATCCATATCGCCTTATTATGTGTCGAAGAAAGGCCTGGAAACCGCCCATCCATGTCCACAGTTGTTTCAATGCTTAGCGATCAAGGGTCCGGGAGTCTTCCCGAACCAATAAACCCACCAATGGTGCCCCGCAGAGATGAACGTCATACTGAACCAACTATGACAATGGATAACGTGGGTGAAGTATTTACCAGCCTGTATCAACCAAGATACACTCAAACTTGTGCAAAATTCAAGAAGAAGATTTATGAATGGAATAGTGAATAGTGTAAACGAACAAACTGATTATCCCTGGTTGTTATATTGAATTGATTTTGCATCATATATAATTGTGTTTATCATCTGTTATGGTTTATGGGTCATGTTCCACAAGATTTGCCCATTGGGTGCTAATACTAATGGACCACTAGATGCTACTATTGTCGTACTGGTTAGGTGCTACGGTTACTACAGCAACCATTTTCCAAATGGGTCAAGAAGTCTCGTCAAAATCATAAGGCCTAAGTGATTAAGTGTGATTTCCTATCCTGTGACCCAACAACCAACCTAATTTAGCTTACCCATTTTGCCACCTCTACTTATAATATTAAAAAAAGGGGTAGTTGCACGGTACCCCTGGCCGCGGAAGGGATCTCCCTTCACAGTTCACCACCCGACAAGGATCCCTGACGACAAATACCCATAGCCATCAAAGAGGGGTAAGAAACATGTTTTGAACCCAAGACCTCGAGTGTCCTCGGTCCGGCTTTAAAGCGGGTGTCGGTGGCCACCAAAATGGCACTAATGGGAATTGAACTTGGGTCTCCATTGGAGAACCCAAGTCACTCCACCACTAGGCCACTTGTGGTGGTTCTCTACTTATAATATTAAGTACCCTATATTTTTGATTTTCTCATTGGAAAAATAAAAAATAATATTTTTATTGATTATACTATCATAGTATCTAAGAAAAATGGGTTTAGCAATCGTAACCTATTAAAATTTAATGCTATGGAAAATCTATGATAATTGACTTTTCACACTGCATCTACATGCGTCGTATTCAATACAACTTAACATTGTTGACTTAATAAAGTCAAATTACTATTTTACCCTTTATTTATTCTGTTAATTGTTAGTTGGGTAGTGATGTGGGCCCAAGTGTGGAGGAACGGGCTATTTTGTACTTGGAGGCCCAAGACCGCGTAAGAAAAGGGCCTTCACTAAAATGGCCCTAACTTGGGCTACGGAGGTCCGTTTGGGGCGTGTGACCAGTCAAAACGAACGGGAGAACGAGCTCTATCTTGCTGCAAACGCCTACGGCGGTTTGGGTCATCTTCCGGGCCGAAAAAACGCTTATTTCTATTAGTTTTTTCCATTTTTATGTTTTTTCAAGTATTTTGGGCATTTTGTTTTTGGGCTTGTGTTTGGCCCGTTGTCTTTTTTAGGCCCGTTTCGAATTTCTGTCATTATTTATATGTCCCTTTAGTGAATGAAACAATCAGACTTGAATTTTGAGAAAAGTTATTTTTTCACTTCAAATTCCGTGGCCTTTGGGTTGCAATTTGGGGGTTGGGGAAGAGACACACGGGTATTCGTAGAATCAACGTGTTGATCTTCGTTTATCGTATCACACGCTGCATCAGTTGGTATCAGAGCCGAATTCCTGGCTCAAAATGCCTCCGAGGAGAAACAACAACAGGCCTCTCGATGAAGTGTATGAACGAGAGTTGGAGCAGCGCCTTATGGCGAGGATGGATGAACGGTTGGATCAAGTGGTCAATCAGTTGACTGCTCGGATGGCCGATTTGATCAATCGTAGGAGGCAGGGACCCAATGACGGGTATGGTTCTTATTTTAGTAACCCATTTGGTGACGGTTCGGCTTCCGAAGACGAACAAGAAGGGCGACCAAGGGTTGAACGTGGAGGGGGTAACAGGCGTTGGGATTCTGGGATTAGAGTTGATATTCCAGAATTTGATGGGTCTAGTTTGAATCCGGAGGGGTTCATCGATTGGTTGGCTACCGTAGAGGAGGTGTTCGAGTACAAGGAGGTGCCTGAAAACAAGCGGGTGGCCTTGATCGCTACCAGGTTACGTGGTAGGGCCTCTGCGTGGTGGCAACAATTGAAGTTAACACGAAACAGGCTCGGGAAGTCAAGGATCGTGACATGGACCAAGATGAAAAAGTGCTTGCGGTCCAATTTTTTGCCTCATAATTTTCAAAAGTTGCTGTACCAGCGTCTGCAGAATTTGAAACAGGGGGCTAAATCGGTTGATGATTATACCACTGAGTTTTACCAGTTGATTGCGAGGAATGATATTCAAGAACCGGAGGAGCAACTTGTTTCTCGGTATATTGGGGGTCTAAGGGTTCAAATCATGGAGGCCGTGAATCTTTTTGATCCGTTAACCATTCCTGAGGCACACCAACGGGCGTTGGCCTTTGAGAAGCAAAACCGTCGGGTGGGCGGTTCATTTACCCCTGCTGGGGGAAACGTTGGGTCTGGCAGTGGGGCGCCTCGTGGCGGGCCGAGTCAACAGAAGCCGGGGGGTGGCAATACCGGGCCTACTTCTAAGGGGGCTAGTAGTAGTGGTCCAAGATGTTTCAATTGTGGTGAGACGGGCCATCGTCAGGCGGAGTGCAAAAGGGCTGGCAAAAGGCACTTGTTTGCTGAGTCTGAGGACGAACAATATGAAGAGTATGAAAACAATCCAGTGTACGATGAAGAAACCGAGTACGAAGAAGAGGTTGTGACCGGTGATGTTGGGGTGAATTTGGTGGTTAGACGTTCTTGCTATACACCAAAGGCAGATGGGGATGACTGGCTGAAACATAACATCTTCCACTCAACATGTACTATTTTGGGAAAGGTTTGCACGTTCGTCATCGATTCCGGAAGTTGTGACAATCTGATTTCTGAAGAGGCAGTTCAAAAGTTGGCCTTGAAGACAGAGAGTCACCCGAAACCGTACAAGCTTCAATGGCTGAAAAAGGGAGGTGAAGTGACGGTATCTAAAAGGGCACTCGTTTCAATTTCCATTGGGTCCACGTACAAGGATGATGTCGTGTGTGATGTGGTCCCTATGGACGCGTGTCACTTATTGTTGGGCAGACCTTGGGAGTACGAGCGTAATATAGAGCATAACGGGCGGTCAAATACTTACAGTTTTCTGTTTGGTGGTGTGAAGATCACTCTTGTTCCTAGCAAGCCCAAGCAGTTAGCCGCAAAACAGTCGGGTACTTTGTTGACCATCAGTCAGTTTCAAGATGAGTTGGAGGATACGGACAGTGTTTTCGTTTTGATAGGGAAGGCAGTGCCCGAGGAAGTCGAAATTCCTGATGCTATGGTTCCTTTGCTTGAGGAATTTTCTGATGTTTTCCCTGTTGAGTTGCCTGATGGATTGCCACCTTTGCGTGACATCCAACATCATATTGATTTGGAGCCTGGGTCCCAGTTACCCAACAGACCACATTACAGGATGAGCCCTGCTGAGCATGAAGAGTTGCGAAGACAGGTGGAGGAGTTGATTTCTAAGGGTCACGTTCGTGAAAGTATGAGCCCTTGTGCTGTTCTGGCTTTATTGACTCCAAAAAAAGATGGCACTTGGCGTATGTGTGTTGATAGTCGAGCAATCAACAAGATTACTGTGAGGTACAGATTTCCTATTCCTCGACTTGATGATTTGCTTGATCAACTTAGTGGTGCTAGTATTTTTACGAAGTTAGATTTGAAGAGTGGTTATTACCAGATTCGTCTTAGACCGGGTGACGAGTGGAAGACTGCCTTCAAGACTCGTGAAGGATTGTATGAGTGGTTGGTGATGCCATTTGGTTTATCAAACGCACCTAGTACTTTTATGCGTGTGATGAATCAGTTGCTTAGGCCTTTTATTGGGAAGTTCGTGGTTGTGTATTTTGATGACATCCTAATCTATAGTGCTTCTTTCAGCGACCATGTCGTGCATGTGAGGCAGGTTTTGGCCTTACTTCGCAGGGACCGTTTTTATGCAGCCACCAAGAAGTGTGTGTTCATGACCCCTAAAGTGTTATTCTTGGGGTATGTTATTTCTGGTGATGGGATACAGGTTGATGAATCCAAAGTGGCGGCTGTTCAGAATTGGCCAACTCCTACAACCATTACTGAAGTTCGTAGTTTCCATGGGCTTGCTTCTTTTTACAGAAGGTTTATTCCACACTTCAGTTCTATTATGGCCCCAGTGACAGATTGTATGAAGGGGAAGACGTTTGTATGGACGGATGAGGCAGAGTTGGCTTTTCAAGTTGTGAAAGAGAAGCTCACTACAGCACCAATTCTGGTATTGCCTAATTTTTCTCAAGTTTTTGAACTTCATACTGATGCCTCAAAGGTTGGGATTGGTGGGGTTCTTAGTCAGGGTGGTCGACCTGTAGCTTATTTTAGTGAGAAGTTAACTGGGCCTAAGTTGAGGTACAGTACTTATGACCTGGAGTTTTATGTAGTGGTCCAAGCTGTAAAGCATTGGCGTCATTACTTATTTCAAAAGGAGTTTGTTTTATTCACTGATCATGATTCCCTAAGGCATATTCGTACTCAAGATAAGGTATCTCACAAGCATGGGCGATGGTTGGCCTTTCTTGAGAAGTTTACGTTTGTGGTCAAACACAAGACTGGTGTTTCAAATAGGGTTGCTGATGCCTTAAGCAGGAGGAGTAATCTGCTTGTATCTATGAGGGTTGATGTGCCGGGTTTGGAGGTCATTCGTGAGCAGTTAGCCATTGACCCTTATTTCTCAGTTATTTTGCAGGATGTGGAAACTGGGCAAAAGTCAGACTTTCTTTTGCATGATGGTTTTCTGTTCAAGGGGAATCAGCTATGTATTCCCGATTCTAGTCTTCGCTTAAAGATTATTAAGGAGTTACATGGTGAAGGGCATGTTGGTCGTGATCGTACTTTACAATTGGTTCAAGCTTCTTATTATTGGCCAACTATGAGAAGAGAGGTGGATCGTTATGTGAAGAGGTGCCGTGTTTGTCAGGTTTCCAAGGGCACGGCTACCAATGCGGGTCTCTATATGCCTTTGCCAATTCCTTCACAGCCATGGGTTGATATTAGTATGGATTTCGTGTTGGGGTTACCTCGTACTCAGAGAGGTAATGATTCCATATTTGTTGTGGTGGATCGGTTTTCTAAGATGGTACATTTTATTCCCTGCAAGAAGACGACTGATGCTGTCAATGTAGCCCAACTATTCTTTCGTGATGTGTACCGTTTGCATGGGTTACCTTCTTCTATCGTGTCTGATCGGGATACCCGATTTCTGAGTCATTTTTGGCGTAGCTTGTGGAAGATGGTGAATACTCAGCTTAACTACAGTAGTGCTTATCACCCACAAACTGATGGGCAAACTGAAGTTGTTAATCGGTCACTTGGGAATTTGTTGAGGTGTTTGGTTGGTGATCATGTGAAGGCATGGGATCAAAAGTTGTGCCAAGCTGAGTTTGCTCATAATCATGCTGTCAATCGTAGCACTGGATATAGCCCATTTCAGATAGTGTATTCATCTCAGCCTCGGGGACCACTTGATTTGATGTCCCTTCCTGTTTCTGGATCTGTTCCAAAGAAAGTTCAGGATTTTGTAGAGGGTCTACATGAAGTTCATAATGCTGTGTATGATCATTTGACCCGAGCTAATCTGAAGTATAAGCAAGCTGCTGATCAGAAGCGTAGGCATGTTGAGTTCGAGGAAGGTGACTTTGTTTGGGCTGTTTTGACTAAAGATCGTTTTACAGTTGGGGAATACAACAAGTTATCAGCGAAGAAGATTGGCCCAGTTGAAATCGTGGAGAAGATCAATCCAAATGCATATCGTCTAAAACTGCCTAGTCACATTCGTTGTGCTGATGTGTTTAACGTGAAGCATCTGTTGCCTTATTATGGAGAGTCTTCTGATGATGAAACTGTTGGTAATTCGAGGGCGAATTTTGTCTATCCAGGGGGGAATGATGTGGGCCCAAGTGTGGAGGAACGGGCTATTTTGTACTTGGAGGCCCAAGACCGCGTAAGAAAAGGGCCTTCACTAAAATGGCCCTAACTTGGGCTACGGAGGTCCGTTTGGGGCGTGTGACCAGTCAAAACGAACGGGAGAACGAGCTCTATCTTGCTGCAAACGCCTACGGCGGTTTGGGTCATCGTCCGGGCCGAAAAAACGCTTATTTCTATTAGTTTTTTCCATTTTTATGTTTTTTCAAGTATTTTGGGCATTTTGTTTTTGGGCTTGTGTTTGGCCCGTTGTCTTTTTTAGGCCCGTTTCGAATTTCTGTCATTATTTATATGTCCCTTTAGTGAATGAAACAATCAGACTTGAATTTTGAGAAAAGTTATTTTTTCACTTCAAATTCCGTGGCCTTTGGGTTGCAATTTGGGGGTTGGGGAAGAGACACACGGGTATTCGTAGAATCAACGTGTTGATCTTCGTTTATCGTATCACACGCTGCATCAGTTGGTATCAGAGCCGAATTCCTGGCTCAAAATGCCTCCGAGGAGAAACAACAACAGGCCTCTCGATGAAGTGTATGAACGAGAGTTGGAGCAGCGCCTTATGGCGAGGATGGATGAATGGTTGGATCAAGTGGTCAATCAGTTGACTGATCGGATGGCCGATTTGATCAATCGTAGGAGGCAGGGACCCAATGACGGGTATGGTTCTGATTTTAGTAACCCATTTGGTGACGGTTCGGCTTCCGAAGACGAACAGGAAGGGCGACCAAGGGTTGAACGTGGAGGGGGTAACAGGCGTTGGGATTCTGGGATTAGAGTTGATATTCCAGAATTTGATGGGTCTAGTTTGAATCCGGAGGGGTTCATCGATTGGTTGGCTACCGTAGAGGAGGTGTTCGAGTACAAGGAGGTGCCTGAAAACAAGCGGGTGGCCTTGATCGCTACCAGGTTACGTGGTAGGGCCTCTGCGTGGTGGCAACAATTGAAGTTAACACGAAACAGGCTCGGGAAGTCAAGGATCGTGACATGGACCAAGATGAAAAAGTGCTTGCGGTCCAATTTTTTGCCTCATAATTTTCAAAGGTTGATGTACCAGCGTCTGCAGAATTTGAAACAGGGGGCTAAATCGGTTGATGATTATACCACTGAGTTTTACCAGTTGATTGCGAGGAATGATATTCAAGAACCGGAGGAGCAACTTGTTTCTCGGTATATTGGGGGTCTAAGGGTTCAAATCATGGAGGCCGTGAATCTTTTTGATCCGTTAACCATTCCTGAGGCACACCAACGGGCGTTGGCCTTTGAGAAGCAAAACCGTCGGGTGGGCGGTTCATTTACCCCTGCTGGGGGAAACGTTGGGTCTGGCAGTGGGGCGCCTCGTGGCGGGCCGAGTCAACAGAAGCCGGGGGGTGGCAATACCGGGCCTACTTCTAAGGGGGCTAGTAGTAGTGGTCCAAGATGTTTCAATTGTGGTGAGACGGGCCATCGTCAGGCGGAGTGCAAAAGGGCTGGCAAAAGGCACTTGTTTGCTGAGTCTGAGGACGAACAATATGAAGAGTATGAAAACAATCCAGTGTACGATGAAGAAACCGAGTACGAAGAAGAGGTTGTGACCGGTGATGTTGGGGTGAATTTGGTGGTTAGACGTTCTTGCTATACACCAAAGGCAGATGGGGA
Source organism: Helianthus annuus (assembly GCF_002127325.2). NCBI lineage: Eukaryota > Viridiplantae > Streptophyta > Magnoliopsida > Asterales > Asteraceae > Helianthus > Helianthus annuus. The sequence continues at coordinate 16,067,511 of NC_035447.2, read as the reverse complement.
TGACTGGCTGAAACATAACATCTTCCACTCAACATGTACTATTTTGGGAAAGGTTTGCACGTTCGTCATCGATTCCGGAAGTTGTGACAATCTGATTTCTGAAGAGGCAGTTCAAAAGTTGGCCTTGAAGACAGAGAGTCACCCGAAACCGTACAAGCTTCAATGGCTGAAAAAGGGAGGTGAAGTGACGGTATCTAAAAGGGCACTCGTTTCAATTTCCATTGGGTCCACGTACAAGGATGATGTCGTGTGTGATGTGGTCCCTATGGACGCGTGTCACTTATTGTTGGGCAGACCTTGGGAGTACGAGCGTAATATAGAGCATAACGGGCGGTCAAATACTTACAGTTTTCTGTTTGGTGGTGTGAAGATCACTCTTGTTCCTAGCAAGCCCAAGCAGTTAGCCGCAAAACAGTCGGGTACTTTGTTGACCATCAGTCAGTTTCAAGATGAGTTGGAGGATACGGACAGTGTTTTCGTTTTGATAGGGAAGGCAGTGCCCGAGGAAGTCGAAATTCCTGATGCTATGGTTCCTTTGCTTGAGGAATTTTCTGATGTTTTCCCTGTTGAGTTGCCTGATGGATTGCCACCTTTGCGTGACATCCAACATCATATTGATTTGGAGCCTGGGTCCCAGTTACCCAACAGACCACATTACAGGATGAGCCCTGCTGAGCATGAAGAGTTGCGAAGACAGGTGGAGGAGTTGATTTCTAAGGGTCACGTTCGTGAAAGTATGAGCCCTTGTGCTGTTCCGGCTTTATTGACTCCAAAAAAAGATGGCACTTGGCGTATGTGTGTTGATAGTCGAGCAATCAACAAGATTACTGTGAGGTACAAATTTCCTATTCCTCGACTTGATGATTTGCTTGATCAACTTAGTGGTGCTAGTATTTTTACGAAGTTAGATTTGAAGAGTGGTTATTACCAGATTCGTCTTAGACCGGGTGACGAGTGGAAGACTGCCTTCAAGACTCGTGAAGGATTGTATGAGTGGTTGGTGATGCCATTTGGTTTATCAAACGCACCTAGTACTTTTATGCGTGTGATGAATCAGTTGCTTAGGCCTTTTATTGGGAAGTTCGTGGTTGTGTATTTTGATGACATCCTAATCTATAGTGCTTCTTTCAGCGACCATGTCGTGCATGTGAGGCAGGTTTTGGCCTTACTTCGCAGGGACCGTTTTTATGCAGCCACCAAGAAGTGTGTGTTCATGACCCCTAAAGTGTTATTCTTGGGGTATGTTATTTCTGGTGATGGGATACAGGTTGATGAATCCAAAGTGGCGGCTGTTCAGAATTGGCCAACTCCTACAACCATTACTGAAGTTCGTAGTTTCCATGGGCTTGCTTCTTTTTACAGAAGGTTTATTCCACACTTCAGTTCTATTATGGCCCCAGTGACAGATTGTATGAAGGGGAAGATGTTTGTATGGACGGATGAGGCAGAGTTGGCTTTTCAAGTTGTGAAAGAGAAGCTCACTACAACACCAATTCTGGTATTGCCTAATTTTTCTCAAGTTTTTGAACTTCATACTGATGCCTCAAAGGTTGGGATTGGTGGGGTTCTTAGTCAGGGTGGTCGACCTGTAGCTTATTTTAGTGAGAAGTTAACTGGGCCTAAGTTGAGGTACAGTACTTATGACCTCGAGTTTTATGCAGTGGTCCAAGCTGTAAAGCATTGGCGTCATTACTTATTTCAAAAGGAGTTTGTTTTATTCACTGATCATGATTCCCTAAGGCATATTCGTACTCAAGATAAGGTATCTCACAAGCATGGGCGATGGTTGGCCTTTCTTGAGAAGTTTACGTTTGTGGTCAAACACAAGACTGGTGTTTCAAATAGGGTTGCTGATGCCTTAAGCAGGAGGAGTAATCTGCTTGTATCTATGAGGGTTGATGTGCCGGGTTTGGAGGTCATTCGTGAGCAGTTAGCCATTGACCCTTATTTCTCAGTTATTTTGCAGGATGTGGAAACTGGGCAAAAGTCAGACTTTCTTTTGCATGATGGTTTTCTGTTCAAGGGGAATCAGCTATGTATTCCCGATTCTAGTCTTCGCTTAAAGATTATTAAGGAGTTACATGGTGAAGGGCATGTTGGTCGTGATCGTACTTTACAATTGGTTCAAGCTTCTTATTATTGGCCAACTATGAGAAGAGAGGTGGATCGTTATGTGAAGAGGTGCCGTGTTTGTCAGGTTTCCAAGGGCACGGCTACCAATGCGGGTCTCTATATGCCTTTGCCAATTCCTTCACAGCCATGGGTTGATATTAGTATGGATTTCGTGTTGGGGTTACCTCGTACTCAGAGAGGTAATGATTCCATATTTGTTGTGGTGGATCGGTTTTCTAAGATGGTACATTTTATTCCCTGCAAGAAGACGACTGATGCTGTCAATGTAGCCCAACTATTCTTTCGTGATGTGTACCGTTTGCATGGGTTACCTTCTTCTATCGTGTCTGATCGGGATACCCGATTTCTGAGTCATTTTTGGCGTAGCTTGTGGAAGATGGTGAATACTCAGCTTAACTACAGTAGTGCTTATCACCCACAAACTGATGGGCAAACTGAAGTTGTTAATCGGTCACTTGGGAATTTGTTGAGGTGTTTGGTTGGTGATCATGTGAAGGCATGGGATCAAAAGTTGTGCCAAGCTGAGTTTGCTCATAATCATGCTGTCAATCGTAGCACTGGATATAGCCCATTTCAGATAGTGTATTCATCTCAGCCTCGGGGACCACTTGATTTGATGTCCCTTCCTGTTTCTGGATCTGTTCCAAAGAAAGTTCAGGATTTTGTAGAGGGTCTACATGAAGTTCATAATGCTGTGTATGATCATTTGACCCGAGCTAATCTGAAGTATAAGCAAGCTGCTGATCAGAAGCGTAGGCATGTTGAGTTCGAGGAAGGTGACTTTGTTTGGGCTGTTTTGACTAAAGATCGTTTTACAGTTGGGGAATACAACAAGTTATCAGCGAAGAAGATTGGCCCAGTTGAAATCGTGGAGAAGATCAATCCAAATGCATATCGTCTAAAACTGCCTAGTCACATTCGTTGTGCTGATGTGTTTAACGTGAAGCATCTGTTGCCTTATTATGGAGAGTCTTCTGATGATGAAACTGTTGGTAATTCGAGGGCGAATTTTGTCTATCCAGGGGGGAATGATGTGGGCCCAAGTGTGGAGGAACGGGCTATTTTGTACTTGGAGGCCCAAGACCGCGTAAGAAAAGGGCCTTCACTAAAATGGCCCTAACTTGGGCTACGGAGGTCCGTTTGGGGCGTGTGACCAGTCAAAACGAACGGGAGAACGAGCTCTATCTTGCTGCAAACGCCTACGGCGGTTTGGGTCATCGTCCGGGCCGAAAAAACGCTTATTTCTATTAGTTTTTTCCATTTTTATGTTTTTTCAAGTATTTTGGGCATTTTGTTTTTGGGCTTGTGTTTGGCCCGTTGTCTTTTTTAGGCCCGTTTCGAATTTCTGTCATTATTTATATGTCCCTTTAGTGAATGAAACAATCAGACTTGAATTTTGAGAAAAGTTATTTTTTCACTTCAAATTCCGTGGCCTTTGGGTTGCAATTTGGGGGTTGGGGAAGAGACACACGGGTATTCGTAGAATCAACGTGTTGATCTTCGTTTATCGTATCACACGCTGCATCAGGTAGTTAGAAAACAGTTGGTTAGTTAGTTTTGTCTGTATATAATTAGGGCTTGTATCATTTGGGGATAATTCAATTCAAGAAATTCGTTCTCTCAACTTACAAACATAGCTAGTAAATTCAATCTTATGGAAAATACATATACGTTATAACTAACTTTCAACTCTGCAATGAAAACAAGCCATAAGATGTGAAAGCAAACGCGCGGAACTTACCCAAAACACAAAGGAGAGCCACCAACTCGCCATCACCCCGAATATGTATATAAAGATTTTTTTTTAAGATTTGTAATTTATTTTTTAAGTTTGGGAATTAAAATTATAATATAGCTTTTCTCACAAAAATACATAAAATTCAAGATTTTAGAGGACACGCATCTTATTTCTCAAAAAAAAATGTTGTATGCAATGTTGGTTCATATTGGTTTGAACCATATATACTAGGGATGAGCATGTTACTGGTACCGGTCCCGAAATTCGTCAAAATTGGGTACCGGTACGGTATCGGTATTTGAAGGTAAAATTCGGTATTTTACCGATACGGTACCGAAAAAATTCGGTACGGGACCGGTACAGTACCAGTACCCAGTACCAAATGCTCATCCCTAACATATAGAGCGGGTCGCCATTTGATGGGTGGGTTTGGTGTAAAATTATAACATCTGTGACTAGAATTTGGTTGCAAATACATCCAAATTCCAATGTCACGGATTATTCTTTTTTTAAAGGCACGGCAATTTCATTCAAAATAATGAAAAAACCATCCAACACTACAAGAAATGGGTGTCAATTGCTTATGACCGGATTGGATGTTATTATTGGGCCATATAGTGATTCTAAGCTTTTCAATATTCAGAATCTGAGACACGCAAATGACTAAAGATATTGTATATTACTATTAAAAAAATATATTATATTTGCAATGTTTGTCATGTATCACAAGAAATACCCATAGGTTCAATGAGCCAGTGTCATTACTTGTTTCACCAGCAACCTAAAAGATCACCTATGGTAAACCACCACCCTTAATATTCTTTTCTTTCTACCATCAAATCACCTCCACTAACCATCTCTTCCCACTTGGGCCATCTTACTTTTGTCACAAGATAAAAACCAATCTTAACCCACAATACCCACCCCACCCCCCCCTCCCCGGGCCGCAACCACGATGGCTACCCCACACCACCAAATTCACATCCAAACCACCCCAAATGACCACCTTAACCATGGCAGTCTCACTGACGGATCACGCCCACATCACAACACCAAATACAACGCGCACCATGTTCAAGATAGTCTAACCACTCGTGTCACAAAGCTAATATGCGCGGTTTTTCTTAGCATTTTGTTCACCGTTGGGCTAGTAACGTTCATTTTATGGCTCGGTTTACGCCCTCATCGTCCTAGATTCCATATACAACAGTTTTCCTTTCCTAGTTTGGCCGAACCAAACGGGTTTTCAACTGCCCAACTAACATTTAACGTGACTGCACGAAACCCAAATATTGAAATAGGGATCTACTACGACACAGTGAATTTAACCTTGTACTATCGGGATCAAGTTATTGCGCAAACGCCATTATTGTTTCCATTCTACCAATCACCTAAGAACACAGCAATCATCTATGGTACATTGTCCAGACCCCAACTGAAGATCGATAATGCCCGTTGGACGCAGTTTTTGGCTGCCCGAAAACAAGGGGCAGTGCCGTTTAGGCTTGACATGGCGTCGTCTATCCGGTTTAAGGTGTCCACGTGGGACAGCAGGCGCCACAAAATGCATGCCAATTGTGAAATTGGGGTTGGGCCAAATGGGATGTTACTAGCTAGTGATAAAGGAAAGAAATGTCCGGTTTATTTCACTTAATGAAGTTACCTTTCTTCTTTTCTGTATGTAATTAGCGCATGAATAATAAATAGTACCTTTATCAAGTTGATAAATTGATGGTGGAATTTTCTAACACGATACCAAAGTAGTTTTTTATTAAATACTAATTATTATTCTTTTAAAATAAACCCATTAATTCGTTTATATAATCATTTATATATTTTTTAGCTGAGTTATTACTTCAACATTAACATTTTATAATTAAATTATTATATTAAGGGATGAAACTTTAAACGAATTTAAGCAATGATACACATAGAAAACACAGAGTATAAGAAAAAAATCTTACGCCAGAGTTGAGATTAGAGACGGAAAACGCAGACTCTAATCTCACCTCTGGCGTAATGAATTCTCCGCACGACTGTTTGGTTTGTTACGATATCAGTTCGTAGTTCGTACGAAGACTCGGTAAAGATTACAAAAATAAAGTCATAATATGTATCAAAGAATTACAATACATGTTTAACGTCTCACTCGAAGACCATAAAAACGAATACCAATACTGATTGCGATAATAGAGTTAACGTGGTACCAGTACCAATGTTGGTATTGATTCGGTTCACCAATATCATATTTGGATTCGTTTTTTCTACATTCAAAATTTAATGGCAACGTGAATCATAATAAATATATATATATATATATATATATATATATATATATATTAATTTGAACATCATAAATATAAAGATTTTTTTATGTTTATTATCACACTCGGAATTTCAGATATATAATTGTTAGCATAATTTTTTTTTTAAATAAAAAAGCAATTTCATTCGAATCATCAGGGCAAATTACATAAGGATAGCAGGTAGACGAGCAACAAACTGCGCCGCCATCCCTTTTTGAATAGAAAACCCTAATCTACTAAAAACAAAGCCTCGCCCCTGAGGGGTCGAAAAGTTGCTATGGACCACACGCTGAACTCTAGACAAGAACCGAACTGCCTCCGGCGCCAAGGAGCCGAACTTGTCAAACGCCAGGGGGACAAAGGCATGTTGATTATCCTCACAAGCTTTCGCGTGCTTTTCCACCTTCTTTGACTCTGCTTTCAGTACCGCTTGCCCCGCCACAAATCCATTTTCCCGGAACCCGGCTAGTGGGGATACGCCTATGAGATCGACACAAGCATGTTTCCCGCCCTCCCAACCAAAAACTAGCACGTCAGCTGGGCGTAGGGTGGATCTCCCCTCCGACGGGTCTGTAAGAAAATTAACCGGTGCCTCTTTCTTCGCCGAGATCCCTGCTCGTCTGAGAATATCCATTAACGCGCTCTTTCTTCGCCGAGATCCCTGCTCGTCTGAGAATATCCATTAACGCGTCCCGCACAAAGTCATGGCGATACTTAAACCCCGGCAACTCTCTACAGTGTAACGCATGCTCCCCGTATTGTATTGAAATAAACTATATGTATTGAAGTGATGTGTTAAGAAAGAAGGTGAGCAAAGTGCAAATTTCCAAAACTATACCATAAAAATCTTCATGATAAGGTTCTTTTTGGAAGGCTAACAATAATAATCAAACCAAACACATCCACAACCACAAAAACCAAAAAAAAAAAAAAAAGAGTTCTCCATAACAATAACAATGCAAAACACTTAATCTTCCCTTCAAAATCTCCAAAATGGGTTGCCAAATTCACTCTTTACACCCTCAAATCCTGCTCAAAATCCCCATAAACAAAGGGCAGATCTGCATTTCATTTGGCGACAGTCGACGCACAAGGAAGGTCAGGGGGTCTAGCGTGTCTATGGAACCCATCAATGTTTGATTGTGATAATGTAATTAAGAACCGGTATTTTTTGGTAGTAGCAGGCCGATTGATTCATCAAAACTGTAGAATCAATTTGGTCAACGTCTACGCACCTAATGACGCTGTGTTGCGAAGAGAGCTTTGGTCCAATTTATTGCAGGTCAGGAATTCTCTTCAAGGAATTTGGGTTATGATGGGGGATTTCAATGAAGTAAGGGAACCAGCAGATCGTCAAAATTCTGAATTTGTGGCGTCGCAGGCTGATGCCTTTAATCAGTTTATACTGGCAGCTGCACTACATGAATACAACATGGGTGGAGGGCGATTCACTTACATTTCGGATAATGGTACAAAACTAAGCAAACTCGATCGGTTTTTGGTTTGCTTAGGTTTCTTAGAAAGATGGCCAAATGCCTCGGTCCTTGCCCTTAACAGGGACATCTCGGACCACAGGCCGATTATTCTAAATACCACGCCAGCAGATTTTGGGCACACGCCGTTCAGGTTTTATAATTCTTGGCTTGAAATAAATGGGTTCCAAGAGCACGTGACACAATTATGCTTAGCTTTCTCTTTTTCGGGTCCACCGGATCTGAGATTGGCGGTTAAGTTAAGATGGCTAAAGAACAAAATTAAGGATTGGCTGGCTCTGGAAAAACAGAGGACAGAGGGGGTTTATCTAGCAAAAAAGAAGCTTATCGGTGATCTAGAACACATCGCTGAATCAAGACCACTTCGGCAGGAAGAACTGGACACTCGAACTGAGTGCATTCAGTTCGTCTTAGAAATGGAAAGGCTTAAACAAATGGATGTTAGACAAAAATCGAGGTCGAGATGGGCACTAGAAGGTGACGAAAATTCCTCCTTTTTTCATAGCGTTGTTAATTCTAATTTGTCAAACAATAGAATTAATGGTATTTATGATAATGGGGGTTGGATTTCTAATCCGGGGGAGATAAAAGAAAATTTTTTTGATTTCTTCTCTAAACAATTCACTGAACCGTGGGAAGTGCGTCCACAACTTACATGTCCTAATTTGGTTAGTATTTCGGATGGCGAAGCGGAACATCTGATAGCTCCGTTCTCGCTAATCGAAATAAAGGATGCTGTTTGGGACTGCGACGGGGATAGGGCGCCCGGGCCGGATGGTTTCAATTTTAAGTTTATTAAAAGATTTTGGGAAGGGTTTCAAAATGATTTTATTGCTCTATTTAACAAGTTTTACGCAGATGGAACGTTAAATAGTTGTTGCACATCGTCGTTTTTAGCCTTGATTCCCAAGGTTAAGGATCCAGCTTCTCCTATGGATTTTCGCCCTATAAGCCTTATTGGCGTAATTAATAAGGTCATCTCGAAGGTTTTGGTGAACCGTCTTAAAGGTATTATGGGGAAAATAATCTCCGAGGAACAATCGGCTTTCTTGGCGGGACGAAATATTATGGATGGGCCTCTTATTCTCAATGAAATTGTCTCATGGTTGAAGGTTAAAAAAAAGGTTGGGATGATTTTTAAAGTTGATATCAATAAAGCGTATGACTCCTTGAGTTGGAAGTTCCTCGATTCAATAATGGAACAAATGAACTTTCCGGCCCGATGGAGGAAATGGATTTCAACAACTCTTAATACGGCTAGGGCCTCTGTTCTGGTGAATGGATCCCCGACAATGGAATTCGAATGCACACGGGGCCTTCGACAAGGTGATCCACTTTCGCCTTTCCTTTTCGTCATTGCTATGGAGGCCTTAACCGGGGTTATGAAACAAGCCACAATGGTCAATCTTTTTAAGGGTATCAAGTGTACTAACGACGGACCGGTGATCTCTCATTTTTTATATGCCGATGATGTAATCTTTCTTGGGGAATGGTCGACGGAAAATGCTAGCAACCTAAGGCGCATTCTTAGATGCTTCTACTTGGCATCGGGCTTGAAAGTGAATCTTGCCAAAAGTAGTGTTTACGGGGTGGGTATAAATCAACATGAGGTTCAAAGCATGGCAACGTTCCTTGGGTGCAAGTCTGGCAGTTTTCCGTTTAAGCATTTGGGTTTGGTGGTTGGTGCAAATATGAACTTAGTTAAAAATTGGAAGCCCATTATTGATTTATTCAAGAACAGGCTAGCTATTTGGAAAGCGAAACAACTCTCTTATGGAGGTAGGGTCACACTTCTAAAGTCGGTGTTGAATGCACTTCCAACATACTTCTTCTCCTTATATAAAGCCCCGAATCAAGTGATCGATGCTTTGGATAGATTGAGAAGAGTGTTTTTTTGGGGTGGATCTGAAGAGAAAGCGAAGATGAACTGGGTGGCCTGGGACAATGTTATTGCACCTATAGAATACGGTGGTTTGGGTTTTGGTTCGTTAAAGGATGCAAATCATGCTATGTTGGCAAAATGGTGGTGGCGTTTCAAGGTTGAAAACAAAGGACTTTGGAGGAGAGTGATTTGGGCCATACATCATAACTCTCGATCTTGGTCGGCTATCCCGGCGAAAATTTCTATGCCGGGTATATGGAAGCAAATAGTCAATATTCATCATTCGCTTCAGCAAAAGGGGATAGATCTCTTCAAAGCCATTAGAAATGTCGTGGGGAACGGGTCAAATACGTTATTTTGGTTGGACCTATGGATCGGGAACACTCCTTTTCACATCAGATTTCCAACTCTTTTCAGCTTAGAACGGCTGAAAATGTGTTATGTATCGGACCGTATCATCCGGGTCGGTGGGGGTCTGCACACTAGCTGGGACTGGACCAGACCCTTTGAGCAAGATCAAGAAATTGCTGAATTTTCGGAGTTGACGGACCTGCTGATTTCGGTCTCAATTTCGGAAAATCAGGATGTTCTCAGGTGGGGCTTAGATACATCGGCTGTATTCTCAGTTCGAAGTGTGAAATCAGTATTAAAAATTTGTAATAGGCTGCAGCCACATTACTCGTTTGTATGGAATAAGTGGGTGCCGAAAAAGGTGGGTTTTGTTGCTTGGCGAGCTGAAAAGGAGCGTCTTCCCACGAGGATGGCTTTGGCTCAAAGAAATATTCAAGTAAATTCGGATAGGTGCGCCATATGTGGAGACTATGCGGAGACGAGCGAGCATTTATTTGTATCATGTCACCTTGCACAAACGGTTTGGGCTCTTATTACACAATGGTGCAAAATACCCGTGTTTTTTGCCTTTGGCATAAAGGACATTCTAGATCTGCATTTATTCGTGAAAAGTTCTACAAAGAAAAAGAAGATTATCCAGGCCATTGTTCATGTCACATTTTGGAGTATTTGGGCTGCAAGAAACAAACTCATTTTTGATGGTTCCTATCCAGAGGTATCAAAGATTTTGGAGGAAGTGAAGGTTATGAGTTATCTATGGGTCAAAAATCGTTCAAAGGATGCTGCGATTACGTTGGAGAGCTGGAAAAGATTCGATGATTTCGGTTAAATTCGAGTAGGGTCCTGTATTGTTTTTTCTTGTTTTATGGTTGTTTGGTGTGCCGCTCTAGCCGGCTTGTATATTTTTGGTGTAGCTCCTTGCTAATTAATAAAACGTTTTTGTTGGCCGTTCAAAAAAAAAAAAAAAACCACAACTCCAAACAAGAACAATAACCTCATCTTCAACACCATCAATCTCAATTTCAACAGTAAGCCCAAAACCAGATGTATACAATGTTAAGTTCAAGACTTTAGGAGCATGCAAACTGGGTATATCAAGATATCCTGATTTTGAATATAATGCTCAAGGGGGAGAGGGTAGTGGGATAGGGAAAAAGATGGTGGGGGTTGACTTTAATGGTGAGACTTCGGTTGACTTTGATGTGACAACGCTTTACATTCCGCCGTTAACCACTGCAACAACTAAGTTTTTGGGGTTGCCATTGCCGCCGTTTTTGAAGATTGCGATTGTTCCGGAGATCTTTAGAGGGATCATTAATCTAGAATCTGGCAAGGTATGGTTGTTTAGATCAAAGTTGAATCATAGAAACGTTTACTGGTTCACTGATCGGACCGGTCTGGTTAGATATAAACTCAATGTTAAGTGGGCACTAATAGTAAATTTAACCGGTAAATATGTTTTTAAAAATAGAAGATTAAAAAGTTGAAACGGTAAATATATTATTTTAATAAATATAAAAATGTTGAAATCCAGCTTGATTCATGTCCTATAAACGACATGATTAAAAGGAAATTTGTCTTTTAGAAAATATATATGTCACGCGAGTTTTGAAAACATTGGTTAAAAAATAATATAGTGATTTTTAACTTTTTTTTATAAATACTTTGACCATTATTGGAATTACATCTAATATTAAGTATTAAATACACTATAAAGAAGCAAGTTATATGTGCATATATGTGTTGTAAGTTAGGCTTTGGGAGTTTTTCAAAAAAAATGAAAAATTTTCTTTTTAACCCTAAAGTTTTAATGTTTGACAATTTAAGTTTAAACTTCTAATTTTTGTTTTCTTTTAACCCTAAAATTTTAATCTTTGACAATTTACCCTAAAGTTTTAATATTTGACAATTTAAGTTTAAAATTTTTAATCTTTGTTTCCTGTTTAACACTAAAGTTTTAATCTTTGACAATTTAACTTTAAAGTTTCAATTTTTGGTAAGTTAACCCCTTTGATTAATTTGATTTTTTACTTCTAATTCAAAAGTTTTCATCTTTTGCGATTTAACCACTTTGATTTTTTTTACTTATGTGTTGTAATCTTGACTTTGGAGGTTTTTCAAAGAAAAAATGATTATACATATGGTTGTTTTAACCTTGGCTTTGTAGGTTTTTAAAAAAATTGTTTTTTTTACTTTTCACCCAAAAGTATTTCATAAATTACTTTTAACCCAAAACTATTTTTTTTTTTTTTTTACTTTTAACACAAAACTTTTTATCTTTTACAATCTATCCTCACAACTTTTTTTTACTTTCAACTTTGGTTCTTTATAGTTTTCATTTTCCGCAAATTTTTCGCTATATGCTTCGTTCTAAATTTTGTGACTTAACACATCGCAACGTGCGTCTTTGTTTTAGCGTTTTTACGTTTCGTTCTAAATTTTGCGAGTTAACAAGACGCAACGTGCGTGTGTGGGTGAACATTTTTACATCATCTACGTTTTTCCCGTTTGACGGATTCAACATAACGTGCTTATCCTAAATCGATTTAGTTATAATTAAAGAATCCCCGCCGCATTGCGGCGGGTCGTAATTCTAGTTTAATAAAATTAGATAAAAAGATGGTTGTGAGTCAAACTAACCATACTAAAGCATTTTCATTGCAATATACTTTCACTTTGCGATCAATATATATTTGTCCGTACTAAAACTAATTCATTTCGGCTCATTATCACCAACTAGTTACTTTATGGTCGCGCATTGCGGCGGGACCCAATGACTACAAAAGGCATGTCAGCAACGGCAAACAGATACCGAATATCAAATCATAAATAAAATGACGTGGTAAGGATAGTCACTCCGTCATAAAAAACGATTTTAAATAACCTAATATATAATAATAGGACCCACACGTCCTACACGTTGGAAATTCGGTTGTTTTCAGTTCAGTTATTACGGTGCTAACACGTTAAAATATGGATGAGCTCGGTACCGGTAACGGCAGCGAAAGTACCGATCAGGAAAATCATCGAAATTAGGTACCGACATCGAAAATGCTCGGTACAATATGGTATGGTATTTGAAGGTAAAAATCAATAAATACATGTATGGTGCTAGACCGGTGTCGAACCAAAAGTAACGATTCTGAAAACGCCAAAAGGTGGGTACCAAAGTGGTACCGAAAATGATTTGGTATAGTAAATTTGGTACCGGTACGATACCGGTTCGTTTACAGGATTTGATACGATTTGCTCATCAATATTCTAAATATCCAAGTTAATTTTACATGCTACAATTCATTCATTACAAAAAAGACAAAAAAAGAAAGCAAAATAAGTTGTTGTGTATATAAAACCTCATTCAAACGAAATACAGTTTACTTACTGTGTGTATGAAAAGTAATCTAAACGGTGCAATTACTTGCATTACTACGTTGCTACAGGATTTGATGAGCTCGGTACCAACCGGTACCGAAAATACCGTTACTGAAAATACCGTTACCGAAATCCCCAAAAGTGGGTACCGGTACCGAATATACCTAGCTGGTACGGTTCGGTACCGGTCGGTACTTGTATGGCACTAGTATTTGAGGGTAAAAACCGGTGAATACCTGTGTAGAACCGGTACCGAAAATACACCAGTTTGATAAATTTGAGACCGGTACCTATACCCGATACCATTTGATCATCTCTTAATGATGTTACTATTAATTCCATTCTAATTTTAATTTAAAAAATAAATAATGAATCACTGTTGTTCATTGAGTTTACTGTTCATTGAGTTTTTTTTTTATCATATATATATTTATTTGATTTGCATGTTTTACCACTAGAAGTTTTGTTTAGGCTGATCAAGGGTCAGTTTAGTTCAGTTATTGCTTTATGTCAAAGCAAGAACAAAAAAGAGTTAAATGTCACTTTTGTTAATGTGTTTTGCGTCATTTTGCCAGTTTAGTCCAAAGGTTTATTTTCTGTCTGGGGTCCAAAAAGGTTTCACCATTGCCATTTTAGTCCACTAGATAACTTCATCTATTTTTTCTGTTAACGAGAAGGGCAATTCGGTCATTTTATATGGCTGAATTGTCCTTTTACTTAACAGAATTAAATATACGGTCATTTGTTTACAATAACACGTTCTTAATGTAGGTGGATCTTAAATTCAAGGCGAAATTCTGGTTTTCAATGGGGAGTATCTACAAAGCTCCACCATTGTTGGTGGAAACATTATTAACATCAGAAGAATCGAAAGGAAGTCTAAGGAGTGGAAGTGGAAGGAGGCTTGATGAAGAAGGAAGGTGCAAGTTAGTTGGAGTCGCTACCGTCGAGCCTATTGATGATTTTTTTATGAATTCTTTTCTTGATCTTCCAACTGAATGTCTTGCAATTTTAAATGCTACGATTACATTCTCTAAGGATGAAGATTTTAAATTAAATTTGTGACCTCTTTGTAATTATTATCATAGAAAAGTAACTTAATATTACTCAACAAGATTCCTTTGTTTTCTTTAAGTTTATTTACTTTTTAGGATGTCATTTTTTCATTTAAATGCAAGCCTTTGTACGATCACCTGCTTAGGAGCAACTTGAACGAAAAATCAAGAGAGCGGACTCTCAAAATCTAATATTTTACACTATAACAAGAAATTCGAAAACTTTGGTAAAATTAACACTACGAAGCGAAAAATGGAGGTACCCCTTGACCCTAAAGAAAGCTTTGCCCTTGCTCAGGATACTGTTTTACATGGCACAACACCAGAATCGGGTTCACGTGTCAAGGATAGCACTGCGTATGTTCTTTGTTTTAATGAAAGAAGCAAGTAGTTGTATGGAACGAGTAGAGAGTTCTCTCTCTGAAAGCATACTAAGTTGCGAAAGTTCATTTTATGCAAATGAAAGAAGAAACCGACATGTACATTCATGTGGTCATTAACAAGATTAATTGCAATAATATGGATTCGGACAACCAAAACGCACATTTCAATTCATGAAACATGTAAATGATTGGCAATGCTCAGTGGCAGCAAAGTTACTGCAAACCTGTGTGGCTGCGTATAAGTTAACATTTAATTTTTGTTAATAGGAAATAATCGTAAAAGGATATCTGTACATTGATGAGATTCAGTGATTCAAAGTGGTCACACAACTATAAATAAACAATTAACACTATGTGCACGCACACTCCAAAAGATTATAAAAATTGGCCGTATTTACTGTTATCGAGCATGCATTTCAATGATCGATGATGATTCGTTGACAGAAGAACTAGCAGTCGGATTTGCCTTATCGACGTCACCTGAGCTATCTAACAAGAGCCCTTTTGAAAGAAAATATGGCGGTTTTTTCGGCTGGGGTAAAGTAATAGAGTTGTTATTAAGCATATTGAGAACACTAGCCATGGAAGGCCTTGCATCTGCATCTTCTTGCACACATAATAAACCGATGTTGATGCACCTAACGACATCGTTTTCCGAGTAAGAAGATTCAGCAAGTGATGGATCCAGTAGCTCCAACGCTCTTCCACCCGTCCATAGTTTCCAAGCCTGGGTTATTGTAGGATTGAAACGGGTCAGGGTTTGTTAAACAACAAGATGGTTGGGTAATGAGTCAAAACAGTTTTAAGATTAAAACACGGCTATTTCTAGTGCGAGCCATAAAGGACTTGTCATATTGGGTTGAGCTAAAACAATGCTTGTCCATTTTTATAAACAGTTAATGCTTTATTTTTGTTCAGAATAACAATCTAAATCTTTAAATGGAAATGATTTGAAGTTTGTGTGCCTTGACATTAAACGGGCGACTATAAAGTATAAAAGCTAGAGTTTGTCCCTTTTAGCTAAATTGATTTGACTTGAGCCATTTGACCCGTAACCCGTTTGAGCTTAAACACACACTCACACACACCTAAATTGGAGAATTTGTAATGAAAGCACACAAGGTTACTTACGAAGAGTAGGAGATCCTCAACATCATCTGGTTGATAAAAGCTAGAGTTTCTTCGCCCACTAACAATCTCGAGAACTATGACACCGAAACTAAACACGTCAGATTTCACTGAAAAATGTCCATGCATTGCGTACTCTGGCGACATATATCCACTGTAAGCAAGCAAGACATCAAATAAGCAGTTAATTAATATCCATAAATGATTCGGGTTAAAAATCAAACATTATTACACAAAATATAAAAACTCATGGATATAGCATAATGATATAAATCAATTCTAATAACGATAATAAACTTACAGGGTTCCAGCAACTTTCTTTGTGTTTCCTAGAGTTTGATCCCCCTCAAAAGTCCTAGCCAATCCAAAATCCGCGATTTTTGCATTCATGTCCTGATCTAGTAAAATATTACTAGCTTTGAGATCCCGATGGATGATTCGTAACCGTGAATCTTCATGTAGATAAAGCAATCCTCTAGTGATCCCTCCAATAATTTTCCATCGTGTTACCCAATCCAAATGCCCATGTTTAACAGGGTCTACATTCACCGGTCAAACACATGTTAGATGTGACAAATGGATACGATAAAGGGCGCCAAAATCTAACAAAAATCGTTAGTTTTGAATATGGGACTAACCGAACAAAAAGTAGTCTAGACTCTTGTTTGGGACGTATTCGTATATGAGTATCTTCTCTTTTGATTCATGGCAAAAACCTAGAAGTCTTACTAGATTTCGGTGTTGAAGCTTAGCCACTAAAACGGCCTCGTTTACGAATTCTTGTACACCTTGAGAAGATGTTTCTGATAATCTCTTCACTGCTACTTCTTGCCCATTTGTAAGCACACCCTGCATATATATAGAATATTGAATTAATATCACTTTCTTGTTCAAATCTAAAGGTACAACACTAAGAGTAATTAATTACTTTGTACCTTGTAGACAAGACCAAACCCGCCTCTCCCGATCTTGTTCTTTTGAGAAAAGTAGTTTGTTGCAACTTCAATCGTCTTAAAATCGTATTGCAAAGATTGCCTGCTAACAGTCTCCATTCCAACTAAACAATTACAATAAGATATCAAAAAGATAAGTTTCAGACTTAATTTAAAGATTCGTATCGAAGTCGCTTTTCAAATAGGCTATCACGGGAATGATCACATACTATACATACTATAATGTTTTTCTTATTGGTTTTGCAAGAATAACTATAATCAACAATATATAGCAAAAAGTAAATTGATTATCAGTTTAGTGTCATTTATAGATAAAAAAAATATACCAGTGTCATTAGCTGAACTTCGTATCCGTTTCGCAAGTAGAGTAGAGAAGCTGGCAGTTTCTTTCTTTGACACACCGTCCTTTCGCCGTATTTTTGTAAGAAAGAACCAGATGCCGATTCCAATCAACCCCACAGAGACACATACCACGGGAACGACCACGTAAATTATTCTTGCAGTGCTGTTCTTTTTGCCTGCCAGAGTGATCACAGGGTTTTAATTTTAAAAACTTGTAATGCTCAATTGAATTAAAATCAAACAACAAAATCATTAAAGCCAGTTACTGAGAAGCCCTATCACTCATTCACATATGAAATCAAATTCCAATGCTAGCATACACAACAGACAAATAGCATTGCAATAACTACAACCAGTACCTCGAGTCAACTTCGATGGGACCGAAATAAGCGGAGGATCATTATAAAAATGCTCATTCGAATACCTCACAAAGCAATTCGGATAAAACACCCTTGCCGCCACTCTACCACTACAACAACGACGTAGCTCCCTAACTGCACCATCCAAACACTCACTGCACTGCTCCTTAGACAAATCAGGCGTGCATTGCATAATCCCGTAGATCGTCACCGAATCCTGCCCAAACGTCACACTTCCAACCGCCAATTTCCTAAACGAATCTCCTCCGGCAGCTTCCGACTGTAACCTAACCGTCAAATTACTCAAAGCACTATCAAACTCACCGGAATCCGAAACCCTAGCCGTGTTAAACAACTCGCTGAACGTCCAGTTATCAACGATTCCGATTATTTTCCGATCTGAATACCGAATCATACAGTTCGAGTACCACGCCGCTGCCTCCGTCTGGTTCGGACAGTTCCGTTGAAGCGACGGAATCGAGTTTTTCACGCAGTTTTCGCAATCTTCCGGTCCGATATCGCCGCGGCAGAGTGCGACGGCGGTTATTGGTGTACCGGTGGTGTTTCCGGCGGTTGAGTGGTGGAAACCGCCGTTTTTTGCGACGTTTCCGGTGAGTGAAGTGAGTGCGGTTTCGGTGATTTGTTGATATGATGTGGTGGTGAAGTTGTGAGTGGTTCTGCACTTGTAGACGCCGAAATCGGTTGATTGAGCTGTGGTGAGATTATCGCCATTGTTGATTGCTTGAAGAAGAAGATACAGAGATATAAATATGAATTTCATCTTCATTTTGTTGTAATAAAATCGAATTGATCACTTTCCTTAGTTGAGATCTGGAAACTCACCGCTACGGTGTAGTGATAGATGCAACATAATCAATTTTTTTATATTTCTTTTTAACTCACACTTTAACATACTTTTTTAAATATACAAAGACTAGGTTAGAGCCCGCGTATACACGCGGTTTAACAAATAAAAGTACTTTAAATTTGTTTAGAGCCAATACAGATTTGTTTCGAATCATCATGTATGCCTAAACTTTATTACATATCCTTAAAAGTTTTTTTATGTTGAATAAATCCACAATGGAAAAGCAATCATTGGGGCCTCACGCTCATTGAAAGTGTCATGATTTGTTTGTAATCCACATTAGTGTAGGCACTACTTCAGAACCAAAATCATAATATCTCCGTTGTTTTGTTTATGCCAATCTGAAAAACAAATGTCAAAACTAAAAAGCTTTATAAAATTGGAATGAAATCATTAAAATTGGTATATGAGGGTCTCACACAGCAACTATAAAAGATAAAAGAGTAAATTCCTTTTTTGAGTCCCATCATCATAGTGCAATGGTCGATGACAACTTCATCATAATTTATCTCATGGTACTTCCTATAACTTTACGACAACATTACAGATGACAAAAAAAAAATTAGTATAGTGCATTAGTGCTACAGATGCTCTCTCCCTTTCATGGGTATTAGCATAATAAAAACGTATTCAGCCACCGTAAAACTTGCCTGAAGAATATTAATTTTAACACTTTTAACAACTCCTGTACCATCTAATGTTAAAAAATAAAAGACATTGACATTTAAATGTTAAAATAGGTTTTGGTTAAGACGGTCTTTTTTTATTACTGATCGAAGCAGATTAGGACATCATCATAGTGCAATGGTCGATGACAACTTCATCATAATTTATCTCATGGTACTTCCTATAACTTTACGACAACATTACAGATGACAAAAAAAAAATTAGTATAGTGCATTAGTGCTACAGATGCTCTCTCCCTTTCATGGGTATTAGCATAATAAAAACGTATTCAGCCACCGTAAAACTTGCCTGAAGAATATTAATTTTAACACTTTTAACAACTCCTGTACCATCTAATGTTAAAAAATAAAAGACATTGACATTTAAATGTTAAAATAGGTTTTGGTTAAGACGGTCTTTTTTTATTACTGATCGAAGCAGATTAGGACATCATCATAGTGCAATGGTCGATGACAACTTCATCATAATTTATCTCATGGTACTTCCTATAACTTTACGACAACATTACAGATGACAAAAAAAAATTAGTATAGTGCATTAGTGCTACAGATGCTCTCTCCCTTTCATGGGTATTAGCATAATAAAAACGTATTCAGCCACCGTAAAACTTGCCTGAAGAATATTAATTTTAACACTTTTAACAACTCCTGTACCATCTAATGTTAAAAAATAAAAGACATTGACATTTAAATGTTAAAATAGGTTTTGGTTAAGACGGTCTTTTTTTATTACTGATCGAAGCAGATTAGGACAAAAACTTGTTGCCCATTAATAATTATTTAGTGCCTTAGTTATGATTACGAAAAAAATCAATAATAAACTGAATCTTACATTAAAATGCGTTAAAGGTTGTACACATTAAAATTACAATTTTTGTCACTATCAAGTTTCAGCCCATTACCGTTTTTGCTAAACGTTTAACTTGACCTGTTTGAGAAAAAGCACAACCCAAATCGACCCAATAAGAAAATAACAGGTCACACTTACGTGACATCGTACTCTTCATCGGTGTTTCCTCGGATTATAACAAATTTGAAAACGTCATATTGGTGTAACCAGGCAAGCTTGGGTATATTGAAATCATCAGTTTTGATAACCATATGGACATGAATCATGAGAAAGACTAAGGTTGCTAAGCTATCAAGTTATTCAACACACAATCTTTATTAAAACAATGAAAAGTATGAATCAACATAACAAACTTACCATGAAGAGAATGAACAAAATTATTGCCGCATGATGTTGTTAGGGGTTTGAGGCTTGAGAGATGTATCCGGTGAGAAAGAAACAAATAGGATAGGTTATTGAATTAATAATAAGAATTTGTATTAGATTAGATTAAATATTATTGTTATTATTTGTATTAGATATACCATATAATATAATGATAACGATGATAAGAGTTGGATTTGATTTATTAGTTTAAAAAAATAACAATACCAAACAACATAAATATGGGAAATTTATCGAAACCAGTACCCCATTGACTTTATTTTAATTAAATTAATAACGATTTACGTAGATTTATTTGTTAACACAAATCATTGTTTATTTTTTCTAAATGAATTTAGTGAATTTCTACAAATTATTGAATATTATTATTATTTGTATTAGATTAAATTAAATATTATTATTAATAGTGTTATTAATAATTTTAATCAATTAAATGAGAAAATGACAAGTATCCCAAAACAGGTTTCTTTTATTATATAGTATAGATGTTATGGACGAAGGTAGTGGTTACCTATTTGAAATAGATAAACTATTGATTCATTTAATTAATCAGACAGGGTCACGTTAATTTACATATTTTGTTTACCTAATGCTTAAGAACATTTTTTTTTTTGAAAAGTGGATTTCATTAAACGAAACTGCCGACCAAACTGTGCCAACAAAACACACGAGACAAGAAACTTACATATTTATAAAGGAATACCACTCCCTCCAATTGACCCCTTTACTTTTAGATCTATTCGAATCTAGGAAAAATTACAAGTTTTGTCCTTTATCTTTATACCATTTTTCAGGCGGTGTCCTTTTTAACGAATGTTGACAGGCGGTGTCCTTTACTAGGTATTTTGTTGCAAGTTTAGTCCTTTACACCCAACCCAGTTAAAAAATCCTGTTAATTGTTGCCAGGCGGTGTCCTTTACTAGGTATTTTGTTGCAAGTTTAGTCCTTTACCTAGGTATTTTGTTGCAAGTTTAGTCCTTTACACCCAACAATTAACAGGGTTCTTTAACTGAGTTGGGTGTAAAGGACTAAACTTGCAACAAAATACCTAGTAAAGGACACCGTCTGTCAACATTCGTTAAAAAGGACACCGCCTGAAAAGTGGTATAAAGATAAAGGGCAAAACTTGTAATTTTTCCAAAAAAAAACCTAAGACCTTTACGTTTAAAAAAAAAACATAATAAATGACCCCTTCTCTCACAAACTTCCCTTCCCCTCATCGGTAAAGCTTCACCGATCAAACAACCTCATCGAACGGTGAACACCGTCGACAGTGGTGTTACCGATCGGTAAACCGCTTTACCGACGGGTTTACCGCACCACACCGTTCACCCTTAACTACGTTAGTATGACTCTGATGTGTGTAAAATGCAACATATAAAACACATCAATTAAGGCATAAAACTAACCCTTTTTAAGTACTAATGTTGGAAAAAGAGTGTTTTTGTCTTCCTTTTGTATTTTCAGGATGAAATGAGCTCAAAATCACAAAAGAAGCAAAAAGACCACTAATTCTACCATAAATACAAGAAAAGGAACAAAAGTGGACTGCCCGGACCCTCAACGGCACCTCCCAAAACAAAGAGAAGAAAACAGAGTCTGAACACGCCCCGTGTCCAGCGAACACGGGGGCGTGCCCAGGAAGCAGCAGAAAAGACAAACCAGTAGAAGCTTCCATTGCTCACCACGGGGCCGTGCCCAGCGGGAACGGGGGCGTGTTGAAAGTACAGCAGGCGCATTAATTGTAATTCGCAATTACAATTAATGAAGAGAGAGAGTGTCAGACGGGCACGGGGCCGTGTCCAGCGGACACGGGGCCGTGTCCAGCGTTCTGTCCAGCCTATAAATAGAGGAGCCTGGTTTCATTCTCCCTCATCCCTTGGCACACCACCTCTCTCACACCTCATCCACCACCCACCACCACCATATCACCATCATCCACCACCATCATCCATTGTCCATCGTAGAGTGTGTGAGTCGTCTCGGGATCCAAGATTGATCGTAAGAGTTCTTGACAATCAAGGCCATGTTTGCCTAAGTCTCTTACATCACTTGGTGAAGACAAGTGTTTAGTATAATACTTTTTATTTTTAATCTTTTGCACTTTTTACTTGGTTTTGTATTAATGACTTTAATAACTAGTTACTTATGTTGAAGGTGATCTTTCCTTATCGTTTGTCCGTGGTGTCTTGGCATTATTTTACTGTCTATATAAAATAAAAGATTTTCACCATTCATATCTCCACGGTCTATATGGAGGTATGTTGGCTACCTGGTCGGGGGTTAAGGGAACGGTTTGGTAAAGGTCTTGCCCTTGTTCAGCGTTTAGAGGTCCTGCTTGGGACCTGGGTCAAATTTAGTAGGATCTCCTTCAATGCCCATAGGTATTGGATGGCGGGGATCCAAACTCTTTGACCCCCTCATAAGTTAACTACTATTAATACTATAACCCGGCTATTTAGGACTGTATCCCTGCTGACTCAGACTACTTAGCCGAGGGTAACGTCACCGCCAAAAGCGGGGCCTACCACAATTTGCATTAATAACTTAATTCATTATCTTTCAATAATCCGACCCTTTAGGATTGTATCCTTGCTGACTCAAACTACTGGGTTGAGGGTAACGTCGCCTTCAAAAGAGGGGCCTACTACAATAACTAAGATAATCTCTTAAACAAGTGCAAAAGTGCGAAAATAATCAAAGGTTATACTAATACACGTGTCGGATCCAAGTGATTCATCTTGTCTATCTGTTTTTATTTTTATTTTATTTTCAGCATTTAGTTAGTTTTTATTTTTCTTAGTTTAAATCATTTTTCTAACCTTTTGATTTGATTAGACGTTGAGGATAAACCGGAATTAAAAGCTCTTGTGTCCTTGGACGACCTCGGTATCTTACCAACACTATACTACGTCCACGATGGGTGCACTTGCCCATATGTGTGTTTAGTGTTAGTAAATATCGTGTTTTATAAATTTAAAACTTGGCTAAAAGTGTAAAAAGGGCTTAAATATATATTCAAAAATATATACACACCGACACACATCAGACTCTCAGTCAATTGGGAAATCTTTATTACACCTTGATATTTTTAGACAATAAGCTTTTACGTTTTGGTATAAGACTATATTAATAGAAATAAGCTTATTTCTAACGTATGATCCATGGCCTAGACTCCTAGAGGAAAGAGAGATGCAAAAAGGTAAGACATCATTCTCAGGTTAGAGTTAACATTAGTCAAAATTTGCACCGACACTTTTTTTAGTATGTTCTGATAAATGAATAGTGTCTCGGGGGAAGAAACACAAAAAGAAGATGCTTCTGTTCAAAGTCGATTTTGAAAAAGCTTTTGATTCTCTAAGTTGAAACTTCCTCGATTCCGTTCTCTCGCAAATGGGCTTCCCCGCACTTTGGAGAAAATGGGTCATGGGTATTTTGTCGTCAACTAGAACCTCCATCCTAGTTAATGGATCGCCTACCTCGGAATTCAACGTTCAAAGGGGGGTCTGTCAAGGTGATCCGTTGTCTCCACTATTTTTCATCCTTGCCATGGAAGCTCTACATGTGGCTTAGGTTAGTGCCAATTCGCAAGGATTTTTCAACGGGATAAAAACGCCAAACAACGGCCCGACAATCTCAAATTTACTCTACGCGGATGATGTACTATTTGTTGGGGAGTGGTCTGTGTCAAACTGTAATAATCTCACAAGATTATTAAGGTGCCCCTTGTCACGGCCCCCGACCCGGTTTGACCCGTTTCAGGAGCCGCGGGACAGAAATTCCGTGGTATTTAATTTAGGCGACAACGGAAGTCTTTTGAAAACAGGATCTTTCAATATTTAAAACTGCCCGTTTATATAATCTAGGGATAAAACCCCGGTAATTCACAATAAGATGATTTCACTGGGAAATCTTTATTTTACAAAACATGTTTCTTTATTTATTTACATTGAGCCATTTTTCTAAGCTTGAAGTGCTTCACTGCACTTTTCTTGGATCACAACAGATCACCTGAAACATGTTTGAAAAAGGTTTTGTCAGCGGGAAATACTAAGTGAGTTCATTCAAGTTTTATAAAATGACCCTTAGTTATAAAATTACAGCATAAGAGCGATTACAATGGTTTATATCTTATATTTATCTGGCGCTCTGTCACAATGGTGACAAGTCACAATGGTGACGATGGTCATACCACTATTAGGTCAATGAACCCAATTAGTGATGATTATCCCTAGTAGGTCAATGAACCTAACTGCGAGAAAATTAGTATTGTGCACAATACCCCCACTAGCCAGTGATTCAAGATATCCACGACTTAGTCCCTGTAATTATAACTTTTGAAAATAATTTGGAGTATTGTAAAACAGTTGATAAAAAGAGAATGACTCACATTGCAGATTTAACGAGCAGAGTATAAGCCTACTGATTAGCCTTGATTAGCCTAATTTGAATAACAACGCACACACCAACGGGTTAGTAACTAATACAGCAGTTACGACAATTCACGAGATTAAACCCTCACAACGATTTATAAGTGCAATACTTAACAATTCAGCGGATTCACAACGAATGACAGAGTATAGTCCGAATTCGAACAGCACTCAAACATTCAAGTCAAAATCACGTTGAATAACAAAGTATAAACTCAATTTGAGCAGCACTTAAACAATCGTTGGATAGTTTCAATCGATCGGGCGTTGAATCGTAATAGCGATCGAGTTATTACCCTAATTGCGGCAGCACTTCGTGAATTGTGTGTGTTGTGAACGATTTTTATGATATCTCAGAGCATAATTTGAATTTGAACGTCGAACTAACACCGAAATTCAAGTGCCACTGCCCTCTATTTATATCTGAAAAATGTACTCCTTCGCGCCACGCGAAAGAGACATGTGTACCCGTCGCGTGGCGCGACGGGTCTACTTTCTAGCTTAGGTTGTTTCGTGTCCTAAATAGCCTAGATGAGTCATAGTTAAACGAAATTTAACTTCTACAGCAAGAATTGAAGATAATTATCAGCTAGGGTTTACCCCCCCCCCCCCCCCTGAGTTTTAGGGGCCCTGATCCTGATTCCGATTGTTATGAAAATTTTAGGGTTTATGCGGAATTACTTCGGTTTCTCAATTAGGGTTTCCTTAATAGATAATTAACACACTAAATATTAGTTTTAGTGAGAGTTGTTACATCCTCCCCACCTTAAGAAAAATCTCGTCCTCGAGATTTACTGGAATAGATGAGGATATTTTCGCTTCATTTCTGATTCCAGCTCCCAAGTGTATTCTGATCCTCTTTTTGAATTCCATTTGACTTTGACTAATACTAGTCGCTAGTGTTTGAGAAATTTGATCTTTCTATCTTCTATTTGTAGTGGTTTTTCTACAAATTTCAGCTTCTCATTTACCTCTATATCTTGAAGAGGTACTACCAGGGATTCGTTAGATAAACATTTCTTGAGATTGGATACATGAAACACATCATGTACTCCAGCTAATTCTTCTGGTAGTTGTAAACAATAAGCAACTGGTCCTATTTGTTGCATTACTGGAAATGGTTTTACGTACCTTGGACTTAGCTTTCCTTTCTTACTGAATCTAACAACTCCTTTCCAAGGAGATATTCTTGATAGCATTTTGTCTCTAACTTGAAACTCCAACGGCTTTTGTCTATTCTTCTGGCGATCTCTAGCTGTCTTCAGCCTTTTCTTCATGAGACTGAATATCGTAGTCATTTTTTTTATACCTCATGTTTAATTCTTTTTGCTCAAATATATCTTAAATTCTTATGACTCGTATAGACAGTAAACTTACTTCTAATGTCTCCAAATCTTAAGGGTAAAGTTATGGCTCCTAATTCTAAGTCATGAGTGGTATATCTTTCTTCGTGATTTTTCAATTGCCTTGATGCATACGCAATTACCTTTTTGCGTTGCATTAACACACATCCAAATCCTAGCTTTGAAGCATCACCAAATACTTTAAAATCTTCTGTTCCTTCTAGTAAGGCTAGGATTAGGGCATTTGTTACTTTACACTTTAAGATCCTAAAGGCTTCCTTTTTGTTTTAGGTTCTCATTTAAACTTAACTGTTTTACAGGTTAGTTTAGTTAAGGGTATAGCTATTTTGGAAAAATCCTTAATAAATCGTCTATAGTATTCGGTTAAACCTACAAAACTCCTAATTTCCATTGCGGATTACGGAATCTTCTATTTGATAATTGCTGCCATCTTATCAGGATCTATGTGAATACCTTCATGATTCACCATATGACCCAGAAATGGTACTTCTGGCAGCCAAAATTCACACTTCGAGAATTTAGTGAAAAGCTTCTCTTTTCTTAACAAAGTTAAGAGTACATGTAAGTGCTAACAATATTCTTCCTGACTTTTGGAATAAGTACGTATTTCGTCGAGGAAGACAATTACAATTTATCCAAATATAGTTTACAGATCCTATTCATTATGTCCATGAATGCTGCAAGTGCATTTGTTAATCCGAAGAGCATGACTGTAAACTTGTAATGACCATACCTAGTTCTGAGAGCAGTTTTAGGTATGTCTTCCATTTGCATTTTCAATTGATGATATCCGGAATGTAGGTATATCTTAGAAAAATATCTAGCTCCTTGAAGTTGATCGAAAAGATCATCAATCCTAGGTAATGGGTATCGATTCTTAATTGTAACCTTATTCCATTCTCTATAATTAATACACATTCTCATCGGACTATCCTTTTTCTTAATAAACAACACTGGTGCCTCCTCCCACGGGGATAACTAGGTTGTATGAAACCTTTAATTAATAATTCATCTAATTGATTTTTCAGTTTTAATATTTCTGTGAGTGCTATCTGATAAGGTGCCTTGGCTAATGGTATAGTTTCCGGAATTAGATGAATCCTAAATTCTACTTTACTATCTGGTGGTAATCTCGGTAATTCTTCTGGGAATACATCTAGATATTTTGAAACTACAGAAATTTCCTTAAGTTCTTTACTCTTAGTAATAATGATTACTGAAATTATATATACTATTCCTTGCTTTTGTTCATAACTAGCAACTTTCATTACTGATATGAACTTCGTGACCTTACGTGGTTTATTTCCTGTAATCACAATTACTTCTCCGGCGGGTGCATGAATTTCTATAAAGTTCTTATCACAGAAACTTCGAGCATGGTTGGCTACTAACCAATCCATTCCTAACACAACATCAAATTCAGCTAATTTCATAGGTAATAGGTTTGCAAAGAATTTATGACCTGAGAGTTCTATATTTTCCTTTTGCAAAACTTTATCTATGCTAACAGATTTTCCGTTTGCTGTTTCGACTGTAAAGATTTGCCTAATGCTGGTTAAAGGTAAGTTAAGAGTTTGGCAAAATGAAATATTTATAAAACTTTGGTTTGCACCAGAGTCAACTAATACTTGTGTGTAAACGTTAAGAACGTACCGGCTATCACATCTGGAATGAGCTCTGCTTCCTGAGCAGTCAGTTGGAAGGCTCTTACATTCCTTTTTGCTTCTTCTGCAGGTTTAGCTTTATTGTTAGATAGTTTGTTTAGTTTTGGAAAATCTGGCCTAAGATGTCCAGTTTCTCCACAGTTGTAGCAGACTGAAAATCTCTTCCTCCTGCAGTCTTCTTCTTGATGCCCTGGAATTTTGCAAAAATTGCAATATCCTTTGCATCTTCCAAAATGCTTTCTTTTGCAAGAATTGCAAAATGGGCTAATGGAAGATTGTCCATTCCCTCCGTTCTTGTAATTGTTAGGACGGAATCCTTGGGTAATCTTTTGGGCTACTTCCTTCCTTCTATTTTCTTCTCTTGTCCGTACTAGTTCGTCAGTTAGAGTATTGGCTAAATCCACCGCATCATCAATCGTGCGAGGTTTTGCAGCCTTGACGATATTACGGATTTCAGCAATCAATCCCCAAATATAACGAGAAATAAGTATCGGTTCTGGCGAAGCCAGGGTTGGTACTACTCGAGCATACTCGAAGAATGTTGAAGTATACTTTCGACAATCTACATCCACCATCCGGTGGGTTAAAAACTTATTTGTCATTTGTTCTTTTTCATATTCGGGACAAAATTTTCTTTCTACAAAGCTCTTAAATTCTTCCCAGTTCATAGCATACGCCATCATTCTTCCTTTTGCTTGTAACACCGTATTCCACCATTCTAGCGCCCCTTCTTTGAAAAGGTTTGACGCGTACATGACCTGATCATCCTGAGCACATTTACTTATGGCAATTACTGCCTCAGTTTTCTCTAACCAACGCAGTGCCGCGGTCGCTCCTTCATTGCCTGCAAACTCAGTGGGTTTACAAGCAAGAAATTCTTTGTAAGTGCAACCAGGCGTTGCAGCTTTCATTTTCTTAGGGAATGGAGCCTGTCGTGGTTCATTATCAGGATTTACATGATTATTGCCTCCGTTTACGCTATTACTGAAGTTATCTTCAGAAAGACGTTTGCTAGGAACGATTTGTTGTGGTTCTATTGGATTTTTAACAGCAGCAATGATTACTGGAATAGCGTTGGCTATCCCTTGAGCAATTATTGCTGGAATAGTGTTGGCTATCCCTTGAGCAACGATATTTTCTATATCCTGTCTAGTCATATATTGATCCCCTGATTGTTGCTCAGATTGATTAACCTCGTTAACTGGTTCATTATTAGCGTTTTCCATCTGATAACTAATTTATAGATAAATAATTAGTATACAAGAAACATTCCAATGTCACACTTAATTGCACATAATTACGTAAACAAACAAAATTTGTAAATTTTCTAAAATTTCATTTGTTTTATTGATTATATCATGCTTCTATATACAACCGTTTTATTATTTATTTTACACATACTAATTTTACTATTACTATTACACAACCACAGTTTCATAAATCCCCTATCCTTTTGTCAAATGATATTCTAGTAATGGCGTTCCCTCTCCTCGTATTTCCAGGAGATCTGTCCCCCAATCTCTTGGATCCTATTCCCAGTATCCATTAGTTCTTCACCAAAACGAAGTTCAGCTGTATTCTCGTTACTTATTGGTAAAGGTTCTGAATTGAACTGAGGAAAAAGCTTATAGGGATGGTTTTGTAACTATATTTCACTAGTCAACCATTCGCCTATTTGTGAGTGGATTGAAGGGTTTGGAATAGCTGGTTCTAAGTTCATTGGTAGTTGTGTTTCAAAAGAGTGAATAAAAACATTTTCATTATCAGGCTTAATAGTATTATGGCTTGCCATTATAAAATCTAACTTTTCTTGAGATGGTAACCCCTCAATTTGCCTAAAGCTTTCCCCAATTTCCATTTTCTTAGGCTTGGGTTTTTCGAGAGGTAAAGTGTTGAATTCTATAGGTTCTTCTATGTCTGGTATATACCTATTAAAATCTCTGGAAACCTCTATTCTTACTGGATAGAGATTTAAATTCTGAAGGGCGTCAGACAAGTTACTCATGCTGTTTAGCAAAATACACACAATTACTAAGTTAAAATTTATAACAAAATTTTGCAGAAAAACTTTTAAACATTATTTTATATTGGGTAACTACCAAAACAACTGAAATTTAAAATACACTAGGTTTTATTTGTAAATTTATTTATTTACTGAATAAGGCTTCTAGACTGTAGATAATAAAGGTACTAAAACTTGGGTCAAATTATTTAAGGATTTGCATTAATTGCTATATTTACTAGTATATAACGATCTGCCCTATACTGTATACAATTAGTCAGATAATAAAACACATAATCACAGAATAGCAATTTAGAAATTCCTAAATATTTCTCAATTACTTTAATAGGCTAAAATCAATAGTAAGCTTAAATCAGTGGCTCTGATACCACCTTTTTCTGTCACGGCCCCCGACCCGGTTTGACCCGTTTCAGGAGCCGCGGGACAGAAATTCCGTGGTATTTAATTTAGGCGACAGCGGAAGTCTTTTGAAAACAGGATCTTTCAATATTTAAAACTGCCCGTTTATATAATCTAGGGATAAAACCCCGGTAATTCACAATAAGATGATTTCACTGGGAAATCTTTATTTTACAAAACATGTTTCTTTATTTATTTACATTGAGCCACTTTTCTAAGCTTGAAGTGCTTCACTGCACTTTTCTTGGATCACAACAGATCACCTGAAACATGTTTGAAAAAGGTTTTGTCAGCGGGAAATACTAAGTGAGTTCATTCAAGTTTTATAAAATGACCCTTAGTTATAAAATTACAGCATAAGAGCGATTACAATGGTTTATATCTTATATTTATCTGGCGCTCTGTCACAATGGTGACAAGTCACAATGGTGACGATGGTCATACCACTATTAGGTCAATGAACCCAATTAGTGATGATTATCCCTAGTAGGTCAATGAACCTAACTGGGAGAAAATTAGTAATGTGCACAATACCCCACTAGCCAGTGATTCAAGATATCTACGACTTAGTCCCTGTAATTATAACTTTTGAAAATAATTTGGAGTATTGTAAAACAGTTGATAAAAAGAGAATGACTCACATTGCAGATTTAACGAGCAGAGTATAAGCCTACTGATTAGCCTTGATTAGCCTAATTTGAATAACAACGCACACACCAACGGGTTAGTAACTAATACAGCAGTTACGACAATTCATGAGATTAAACCCTCACAACGATTTATAAGTGCAATACTTAACAATTCAGCGGATTCACAACGAATGACAGAGTATAGTCCGAATTCGAACAGCACTCAAACATTCAAGTCGAAATCACGTTGAATAACAAAGTATAAACTCAATTTGAGCAACACTTAAACAATCATTGGATAGTTTCAATCGATCGGACGTTGAATCGTAATAGCGATCGAGTTATTACCCTGATTGCGGCAGCACTTCGTGAATTGTGTGTGTTGTGAACGATTTTTATGATATCTCAGAGCATAATTTGAATTTGAACATCGAACTAACACCGAAATTCAAGTGCCACTGCCCTCTATTTATATCTGAAAAATGTACTCCTTCACGCCACGCGAAAGAGACATGTGTACCCGTCGCGTGGCGCGACGGGTCTACTTTCTAGCCTAGGTTGTTTCGTGTCCTAAATAGCCTAGATGAGTCACAGTTAAAAGAAATTTAACTTCTACAGCAAGAATTGAAGATAATTATCAGCTAGGGTTTACCCCCCCTGAGTTTTAGGGGCCCTGATCCTGATTCCGATTGTTATGGAAATTTTAGGGTTTATGCGGAGTTACTTGGGTTTCTCAATTAGGGTTTCCTTAATAGATAATTAACACACTAAATATTAGTTTTAGTAAGAGTTGTTACACCCCCATCTATCTTCTGGTCTTAAAATCAACTTCAATAAAACTCGACTGTTTGGGGTAGGGGCGTCAAATGTCGAAATCACTAGTATGGCAGCAATCCTACATTGTACGGCGGGGTCTCTTCCATTTAATTATCTGGGCCTACCGGTAGGGGCAAACATGGGATTGGTTAGAAATTGGAAACCCGTTGTAGAAAGATTTGAAAGCAAACTTACAATATGGAAGGCACGAACGCTATCTTTCGGTGGAAGGGCGACTCTCATCGAAGCAGTTCTAGGTAACCTCCCATCCTATTACTCCTCACTCTTCAGTGCACCGGTACACGTAATCAAACAACTAGAACGTATACGACGAAAATTCTTATGGGGGGTTGCTTGGAAAAAAACAAAATTCGTTGGGTTCCATGGTTCAAGGTGGTTGCTCCCAAGGAGGAGGGGGTTTATGCATTGGCAGTCTCGCCTCCGCAAATAAAGCATTGATGGTTAAATGGGGTATTAGATACAAGAACGAATACTCGGCGCTCTGGGTGAAATTAATAACGGCATTGCACTGCGGGACAAGATGTCATTCCCATATTCCTTTAAAAAGCTCAATGGGTGGGGTATGGAAATCCATTGTCAATATTGGTAGGGCCACTCACAACCCCGTCGTAAACATCAAAGATAGGTTGATACCGAAGGTGGGAGTGGGTGACAAAACTTTATTCTGGCTGGATAGTTGGATAGGCAATAGACCTCTACGTGACATTTTTCCCAGCTTATACGCGCTAGAGACAGATAAAAGATGTAAAGTACAGCTGCGTTATAGTTCAATTCATGGTACAATAGAATGGTTTTGGGGCAGTTCGACTGCTTTGAGTCGATCTGATCACCTTACGGACTGGGCTGCTTGCACCAGCCTACTCCATACTGTCGCGCTTGGGCTGGGCACCGATCTATGGCTATGAAACTCTGGTTCAGTTTGTGAAGAATTCACCATCAGTAATTTAAGGGCCGAACTAGACCATATTGTAACACCCTGTGTTTTCGAATGTTAAAGTCAAAGTCAAAGTCCAAGTCAACTTTGACTTTCTTTGACTGTAGATAGTCTAATTTATGTTTTAGTTGTATTATGTGGAGTAAGTGTTGTAATCAGCAAGAATCGAAGTAATCGAATGTGTTAACGCGAACCGATCTACGACTGTGAATAGTAGGAAGTAACAATGCGATAAAGTTAACTAATCAGCAATCAAACCGATCTAACAATCATCAAACTCGAGACTCGAATTATGCGAATTGTGGTATTGCTATACGTGTGTGTGTGCCTTATGTGTTACTTGTGCGTGTTTACTTATATGTTTGGTGTGGTATTCAAGTAAATCAATCGAAAATCGAATCGAAACTCGAAAGGCAATCGAACTCAATCGAAACCGACATCGAAACATGACTTGTAGAAGATTGTATGTTAGATATAATGGTTGGGATTAAAAGTAATTTGACTAGGAACTCTATCGTATTCGTATCATCGTCCATCAAAATCGAAACGTCGAAAATCGTCGCAAAATACTCAAAGTGTGTCGCGGCTCGAACAGGAAGCATCCTGATCGAACAGGCCAGCCGATCGGCTAGCATCTTGCCAGCCGATCGAGCAGCCCACTCGATCGGAGCTCCTGGCCAATCGGCTGCCACTTTCCCTTTTTGGAAGCCTATAAATAGGGTTGTCCTTGTCTTCATTTCCACTTTTGGAAAGTTCTGACCGGCCAGCTCCTATTCTTCACCTTTTCTCAGATTTCTCTCAACTCCGGTAAGTTTTCACTCTAATTCTTGTACGTTTTTTATCATTACTTGATTCTACACCTTTCTATCTTTCAAAACTTGGATTCTAACCATGAAATCACCAAGATCTAAGTGTTCTTGGGTGATGTCATCATGGTGTTCTTGAAGAACATCATGTTTTGGCCTCATTCAACTATGATTAGCTTAGATCTAACCGATTTCTACATAAACAAGTTAAGATCTACCAAGGATCTAAACATCCACAAGTTGTGAAGGATTGAAAGAAGGAATCCCAACTTTCTTTCAACTCTTTTACACTCAATGCCTTCAAACCGGCTAACTAATCATTCTAACAAGTTAAAAGGTTCAAGATTCGGATTCTATATACTAGGTTCATCGATTTCGGGTTAAAGTCTAAACCGACATTCTGAACCGTTCACCGGCCGGACTTGGGTGATTCCTGTCCGAGCCGGAGAGACGGGTAAGAACGAAGGCATCATAGTTCAACTCGTTATCAAACTACCTCGATACATTGACAAGTAACCAGACGACCAAGTGTTAGACGAAAGGCCGACCAGGTCAGACTTGCTGGCCGAACGGCTAGGCTGATCGAACAGCCCAGCCGATCGGACACACCAGCCGATCGACCGGGCCAGCCGATCGGCTAGCACATGGCGTCTCACTTTTCCAAACTTTTGAGGTATAGTATTGACGAAGTAGTGTTCGATCGAATATGGCACTCGATTGGTGAGCATTACTGTTCGGATCATGAGATACTATGCTTCAACACTTAATCGTTTTCACAACTCGTTCGTAGTAGGAGATGCCAGCCAATCGAACAGACTGTTTGATCGAGTGACATTCAGTTGAGGACTAATTCTAAAGTTCCTAGCCGATCGAGTGAGCTAGCAGATCAAGCGAACCGCTCGATCGATCGACTTGAAAGGTAGGAACACTTCAGTGTTCTCAAATGCTGCAACGAAAACTTCAAAAGTTCAAATCCTCAAACACAAACACACCAGAGGAAGAAACAATCCACTCGAATGGCCCAGCCGATCGAGCCTACCGGCCGATCGAACAGGACTGTCCAACCGGACCTACCAGCCGACCGAACAGCCCGTTCGATCGAACCTGCCATTCGATCGACCAACCCATTCGATCCATCCACACTTGTTTCATTTTCCACGTTACTCATTGTTGTGCTATCGAACTATTCAGGCTAACCCTACTCTCAGCGCTCCCTTCAATCCACAATCAATCACTGTGAGTATACTCGATCCCTTTTTGCTTTTAGCACTTTTGGGTGTTACATACGTTACCTATCAAATCACAATCAAACACAAATATTTGAACGCTAACCATTTGCATGTGCTACTTGACTAAATGAATGCTGTTTATTATGTTTACACGTGGAGTGCTATCTACCTGCCTTAGCAACGTAGTACTATAGTTTGGACTCAGCACCCGTTCACACGGGGGTTGTTAAGGACAATTACATGCATGGATTACGGTGGTAATCATGTATTGCGAACCGTCTCAGATGGTCAACCCGCAGTCGTTGGTATCGATAGTCCCATGTCGATAATTAACATGCATCGTTTTCCTCTGTGTACGTGCCTGGTTATGCGTAAACTATTCGAACTCTATATGCTATTATCAAACTTGTGTGCTCACCTTTACATTTTATGTATTGACTTTATTTTAACGTATGTGACAGGTGCTTAAGTTGCTAGGATGCTTAGGCGCATGGTGATGAAATCGAGGCTAGGGAGTCTAGAAATAATAAACAATTGTCTGTAATAATAATTAAATCTGAGTTGTCGGAACGGAATTATTTGCCTAGTTACTTTCTATGATAACTTGTTATTTATTTGGGATACGGTATGGGACGTGTCATTTAAACTGAATTTATATAATAGTTGTTGTGGAAACTTCTGGACAATCTGTTTCGCTTAGTGCCGCGCCCCGATGATTCCGCCATCGGTTGGGGTGTGACACATATAAATGTCATACCTGAAGCAAAGTTACTCACCTGGTCAAACTGGTTTCCAAAAAAAGTTAATTGTTTTTTATGGCATGTCGTACAAGATCGAATCCCGTCCAGAGAAGCACTGCAAACTAGAGGTTTATCACTCCCTTCTTTTGACTGCGTCTTGTGTCACAATACTTTGGAAACGACTAATCACCTCCTTGTGACATGCGACTTTGCTCAACGTGTATGGCTTCTTATTTTCCAGTGGCTAAAATTACCCGAGCCCCGGTTCGTTTTAAGTGTTGTGCAATTGCTCGAACATATCTCTTCACACAAGTCTCACAAGGAAATGAAAAAGGGTGTTTGGAATAGTTCTGGCTGCAACATGCTGGAACTTATGGCGAACACGAAACGACGTCATTTTCAAGCACAAAACTCCCCAGTTGACGAAAATAATTGGCGACATCAAGGTGGACTCGTTCTCTTGAGTGAAAGAAAGGGTTGGATACACACATATTAGCTGGGAAAAATGGAGGGGTTTCAAGTTCTTAGACTTTCCCCTCTAGCAAGTGTTAGTTGCTGCCTTTTGCATTTTGTTTTTGTAATTGTTCTCTTTTTCTTTTCTGTATTGTTCTGTACTCTTGAGCATCTTGCTCATTCTTTTATGAAATTTTTCGCCTTTCATAAAAAAAATATATAATTTTCAATCAATGATTTAAATTTTATATTTAAATTTTGGATGATTTAAATTTTCGATTTGTTGAATAAATGATTTAAATTTTTTATTACAACTTAAGTCTACATAAAAGTTCCATTATATATATATATATATATATATATTACATATATTGTTAACGAAGGGCAATAAATAGTAATTTTATTTTTATAATAATATATAGTCTTTTATTATTGTTATTTTTAATATTATAATAGTTTATTAAAATTGCGCTAAAATAAGAACCACCTCGAGTTGTAAGAACCGCGAGAACTTTTTGATCCGGGGCGAGGTTGATCAAACTTTTTTTTTCATAAACGTAGATGCGTGTATTATAAACACATTTGTAAAAAAAATTCAAAAAAGGAAAATTTACGGTACCCGTAAACACAAACTTGTGGTGCTCAAAACTACACACACGACATTTTTTTTTGAATTTTTTTTACAAATGTGTTTATAATACACGCATCTACGTTTATGAAAAAAAAATTTGGTCCACCTCGCCCCGTACGGTGTAGTTCTCACGGTTCTTACAACTCGAGGTGGTTCTCATTTTAGCGGTCCCCTATTTTATTATATATATATATATATATATATATATATATATATATATATATATAGGGTCAGGATTTAGAGAAAACGGTAGAAAGTGTGAGAAGGGCGAGAACGCTTATGGGTCGTCCGATCAAAACAATCTATAGACTAGATTGGTGCGGTGGCGTTTTCGTAAATAACATCAATTTTATTACATGGACGCGCTTCATTAAGGGTAAAAAACGGAAAACATAATTTTTCACATAAAACGCCGCCGTTGAAATATAAAACGCCAAATAAATACAAAATGCCAATTTTATCACTGCATACTTTTTTCTGTGTTTTTATTTAAGCTCTCAGTCTACAAAAACGCCACAAAATGTGAAACGCCATAATATATAACGCCAAACCTTACATCCGGATAAATGTTAATTACATTTTTTGTTATAAAAATAATATCCCGCCTAAACTACGCACCAAAAAAATCCTATAAATAGAAACGTCTCCCCACCTTCCGTTTATCATACCAAAAAAACACACAAAAAACATAGTGGTTCATAAAAAAATACAACTCAATGTAAAATGCCAAAAAATACAACGATGGCAAACATATTTTCTTTGATAAAAGGGATTGATGACACCCATATGTCATTCTGTCATCTTTGTTCTTGAAGAAGGTTTGGATGATTAGAAGAGGTCTATCCCAGTGTAAATGCTACTTTGGCCTCAATGATTATAATGAAAACGACGAGCAGATAGCATCCACCCACACAGTGTCGATCTATGTCTCCAACATCCACAAAGACACTTCAACACATGAACAAAGAAAATAAACCACGCCAAACCCAAAACGCCATTTATTTGTGACAGTTCTTGTAGTTTTAAAAGAAAAAATAGACTGATAACACTGAAGATTTAGATCGTAAATTGCTTCTATTTGTTTTTTTTTTAATTTTCTTTATCTGTTGTTTGTTTTGTAATTTTAGCTAATAAACAAACAAAAGTACATTAATAGTATAATAAAAAATATAATAAAACGCCAAAACCAGCAAACGCTTGTAAAACGCCATCATGCCATAAAAACGCCCCCCAAAAAACTACCAAACTATAATAAAATTACTTTGAACAAGTACTATTATAAAAAAAAACGCTTAAAACAATGTGCAAAGAAAAATAAAACAAAAAAGTCCCATCGTTATCTAAACGCCATTGGAAAACAAAACGCCATAATTATAGCCGTCAAGATTAGACGTGTTACACCATAAAAACAGTTGAGTCTAAAAACAAAACACGGTAACTGCAAAAACAGTAAAATGAAACGACGCCAAACATAATTACTAACATTTATTATATTGAAAGCCAAATACTTGGGGAATTGAATTTACTTATCTTTTTCAAAACGCTATAATTACTTGTCATGCGCGGGGAAAAAAGTCAATATAAAAGAATACCATGAGAACACAAGCTCAAACACGCCAAAAACATTGACTAAAAACGTCACATATTGTCCAAAACACCAAAAACTTTAAAAATGGCTAAGGTTATTGCATGGAGTGTTGAAAGGAAAGAGAAACGATTCATCATAAAGTTCTTTAATAGGAGAAGGATGAAGGTAAGGACAATCAAAGCCATGCTTAGTATGAATGAAGGGGTTCAGAGGGATATCCTGTCCCTTGGGGTTCCAATGGCCAACGATTGTGAAAGAACCCGAACTGTAATAAAAAGACTGAAGAGAAAATTCCCGGCAGATGATGATGATGAAAATGATGATGATATTGACGATACTCCTCTACCAACACTTAGCAGTTGGGTGATGCATGAGGAAGAAGGAACGCTTGAAGTGACTTATAAAAACGGGGTGCAATATTCATTACCAATGGAGGAAATATTGAAGACAGGTTTGCTATCTATCATTGAACAACTCTGTGATTTAACACTTGCGAACGATCCAAAATCCAAGGATGCAGTGATATTTAAGAATAAGCTGTAGCAAAGAAGAGACGAGCTAATGGCGTTATACGCCAATATAAAATTTGATGATGATGAATCTCAAGAAAGTGATGAACAAAGCGATGGGTACATCTCTGATGTAATCCCATCCATGGAAGACTATTAGTTTATTTTGATTTCGTATTATTGTAATTTTATAAAATATTAATCTATGGTAATCAAATATTAATAAAAAAGACCCAGAACGCCAAAAAAAATGACATGGAAAAAGCCATAACGCCAAAAAAATTTAACTATGTGACATAAAAAGAATTAATTCAACGAGAAGAAATCTAAGAAAAACAGTAAAACACAAAGTAATTAATGATTCTAGATAACGTCAAAATTATCTTGCACGCCAAAAATGAAGCAGCCTGTCAAACGCGAAAAGCGGGAAAGGAGAAGAATACTAAAAAGACAAAAAAAAAAACCCCTCGGAACCTGATCATGTCCTGCGCCACATGTTGGGCCAGGATGTGTTCTCACCGTTCTCACACTTTTGGTCGTTTTCTCATGATCTTGTTTCTATATATATATATATATATATATATATATATTGTTAACGAGTGGTCATGAATAGTAACTTTATATTATTATATTTACTTTTAATAACATATTTTTATTTTTATTTTTTTAAACCATATATTTCCTTTACCATTTTTTAATAATTCTTTTTTTCTTTTTTTTAGAACATATATTAATTTATCAATTAATTTAATACTTATTTAATAAATTATTTTTATAACTTTTTTCTAAAAACTTAAGTACGTAATTGTGTTTGATTTTTTCCCTCGACATTCCTTTATAAGTTTTGGAGTAAACTTCCGTTTTGCTCCCTGTGGTTTAGTCAGTTTAATGCTTCTGCTCCAAACCTTTAAAAATAACCATTTTCCTTCTTGATGTTTCAAGTTTTTCGCCAGTTTGCTCCCCGTCTCTAACTCCATCCAAATTGTTTTTTTAACTAAAAGGGCATTTCAGTAATTTTGTAAATGTAAGTACTAATTTATTGTTAATATCTTGAATATACATCTCTGTCTTTTTATTTACACACACTCCCTCTTTCTATCACCTCTCCCTCTCTCTGCCTTCTCTCTACCATCCACCACCCACCACCACTAGCACCACCAACCGCCACTGCAGCCACCACCACCACCACCACCACACCACCCCATCCCTTCCAAATGATCAGAACAACCATATTTTGCACAACAGCTAAATAACAAGTAGTGCATATGTATTTATTTATCAATTGAAGTTATCACTTTTTAGATTCATTTGGCAGGTCAATGTAACCCCAAGGAGTTCTCCTTTTCGCCACCAGTAGCCTCAGATATAATCTCCGCTAAAATACGCGATTAGAAACCCTAGCTGCATTAGGTGTCGTCGGATCAGAATTGGTTTCCAGTTCAGGGCGACTATGGTTTAGGTTTGTACGATTTGCAGGTTTTTTGTCGAGTGGCCTGGTTTTTTTCCGACGTGTTCACTAGAGGTGGCTGGTAAGAGAGTGGTGAAATATTTGGGGTTTTAAGATATAGGGTTGCAGATCTAGAATTTGGGTGTGGCGGCGGATGTTATGTGATGGGGGTTCTAGGGTTACAAGCGGCAACAGGGGGAAGTAGTGGTTGTGACGGCGGTGGATGTTAGGCGAGGCGGAGGGTTCCGATCAAGGGTAGTGTTTGACATGTGGTGGTTGGTGATGATGGTTAAAGGTGGCGGGTTGCAGAGGGTGGTCGCTGCGGTGGTGGATGGGTTGAAGGGGGTGGTCACTGCGGTGGTGGATGGTTGCGGAGGTGGATAAGTTGCAAGGAGATGTTAGTTGCGGTGACTGATGGTGGTGATGTCAGGTGGTGGTGAGGCAGTGGTTGATGTTAGTGATATCAAGGGGATGGGAAGTGGTGAAATCGGGTGGTGATGAGGTGGTGAGTGGTGGGTGGTGGAGGTTGGTGGCGGCAGCCGGTGTTGGTCGTGAGAGAGAAGATAACCCAATCTGAAGCATCTCTCTCTGTATATGTATATTGTATGACATAATACATAATACTTAAACATTTATTTTTTAATATTAAAATAAATACTTAAATGCTTAAGTATAAAATTATTAAAATACCCTTCTAATTACAAGTAAAATTACTCAAATGTCCCTACTTCTAACTGATCATTTTAACTTTGTTAGAGCCGGGGAGCAAACTGGCGAAAAATTTGAAACATCAAGGAGGAAAATGTCTATTTTTAAAGGTTTGGAGCAAAACCATTAAAGTGACCAAATCACAGGGAGCAAAACGGAAGTTTACTCTAAGTTTTGTTAAAAACAAAGTTGTACTCAAATAAAGTATTTATTTTGTATCATATAGAACGATACGATAATAAACTAAATTGTTCTAATAGTTTGCCTTTCTAAACAACATGTTTTATATTCACATCACGTACGTTTTACATTATCATTTATTCGGTTTCGCTGCAACGCGCGACGTAAAAAAAACTAGTTTCTATTAGGCTACAGGGTGTGGCTTAGCGCCACCCCGCCACGTAAGGAATTTTAGCGCCCCCAGGCGCCATCAACCATCCCACCGTAGTTAAACATGG
The DNA here is from genome assembly GCF_002127325.2 of Helianthus annuus. NCBI lineage: Eukaryota > Viridiplantae > Streptophyta > Magnoliopsida > Asterales > Asteraceae > Helianthus > Helianthus annuus. The sequence goes on along the minus strand of NC_035447.2, from coordinate 16,026,379 downwards.
GGCGCTATCACATATTCACTAGCACGGTAACGGACGAAAAATGGCAAATTCGAGGAGAACAGTCAACATGACCATTGGCAACGGTCACTTCTTTAATAAAAAAGATTAATCTAATATATATACACACTAATCACAAGCTTAAAACCACACCAATCACAAACTAAAACACACAACAATGGCAAAATTCTCTCCAATCATATTTAAGAATGTTATCCAATTCGTCGAGCTCTTCATCTGACGGTGTTCTCGACGATATGCTTATCGTAGTGACGCAGGAGACGATTAATTATTTGCGAGAAAAAGCTCAATCGTCTGCATCGCGTACCAGACAACCACCTCTTGAACGAGATCGGTTAGGTGCTCATGAACTTTAATGCACGATTATTTTTGTGAAAATCCGTTGTACGATGATGAACAGTTTTGGCGTAGGTTTCGTATGAGCAGTCGTCTTTTCCTAAGAATTTCTAATGATCTTGCGGCCGAATTACCTTTTTTCACACAAAGAGAAAGTGCTACTCGCAAAATTGGTTTCTCTAGAATACAAAAGTGTACTGCCGCAATTACGCAACTAGTGTACGGCACAACGAGTGATGCGTGGGATGAATATTTAAGGATGTCGGCCAGAAGTTGTCGTGATTGTCTTGAAAATTTTTGTGAAGGTATTGTTGTTATTATTGTTATTGTTATTATCATTATTATTTTTATTATTATTATTATTATTATTGTGATTATTTACAGTTTATTATTATTATTGTTATTACTATTATTTTTATTATTTACAGTTTAATATCATTATTGTTATTATTATTTTTTCATTAACACTATTATATTAGGTGTTATCTTTCTTTATGGGAGGCGATATTTGAGGATGCCAACCGCTGCTAACGTTCCACTTTTATACTAGGCCCATCAACGGATACATGGGTTTCCTAGGATCTTGGGTAGTCTTGATTGTACGCACTGGGAGTGGGCGACATGTCCAACCGCTTGGAAAGGGCAACACCATCGTGGTGACCACGATGGTCCTACCCTAATATTACAAGCGGTCGCGTCTCCAGGGGCGGACTTGAAGTTATAAGGGTCGGAGCCCGGGCTACGGCTCAACTTTTTACTAGTAGTGTAAAAAAAATTTTTTTTTTTCGTTTTTTATATATAGGACACCCCTGAACAAGTACGAGGACACCCCTCAAAAAATTTTTTACAAAATAATAAGCCTACTATTCTGCTAATTCAATTTTTATTAAGCCCAAGTGCTAATAGCCTGGCCCAAATCCCATTTAACTAATTCAATTTGCAGATTTGTTATTTAATTGTTATAAAATAATAAGCCTGGCCCAAATCCCATTTAACTAATAGCCCAACAAAATAATAAGGCGAGGCGGCAGAATGATATTATTATTGGCAATTTGCCTTTGGCATATCAAAAGTCACATACGAAAGAAATTACGAAATACGAATAGTCGGAATCGGAAACTCGGAACCGAACAGCGGATTGCGGAACAGACAAGCAGATCATCGAGAGGCAGCAGACGTGGAACAGGGAGGCGACTTGCAGCAGGTTTGTTGCAGGCTTGCAGCAGATCATCGAGAATTCGAGACTGCCAATCTGCCATCGACGACACTATTCGACTTGCGGACTTAGCGACTTGCAGCAGGTTTGTTGAATTCTTTCGATTTCGATAATTGTTACTTGTTTAGTTTGATGAATGATGATTGATAAATAATGTTTCGAATTTTCGATAATCGACAGTTCGACACTTTGGCAGTTTGGCAGCCCAATCATTCGCAGTTTCGCACAGCAGCGAATCGAAATCGTTTGAACAACAGCGACAGAAACAATTATTTGATTGATAATTCAGGTTTGTTTGATTGTTAGTCAGTTATTTGATTGAATATTGATAATTGTTTGAACTTTGAAAGTTATTTGATTTATAATTGTTTGAACTTTGAAGTGATGACGAAACCAAAATCCAAAAAACAAGCTTTAATTGGGAACTTTTTCAAAAGAAAATTCGAAGAAATTAATGATAATGAGTCAAGTCCGAATGTTGGTAATGATATCCAAGCAAATGATGACGTTGATGCAAGTCCGAATGTTGATAATGAGAATATCCAAGCAAATGACGACGTTGATGCAAGTCCGAATGTTGATAATGATAATCCTACAACTTCAATTCCAACAACACGAGGTATTATTGATTTGAATGATCTTCCTTCGGATCCACATGATAGGCCACCTATTACTAGTTATCACCCAAATCAAATAGATGACATAAGAAGGTCATATCTTGTTAAAGGGGCTTTTCAACCTCGTAGTCATAAGTTTCCCGTTAAAGACTGTTATGGAAAAAAAAGACGTTTTGTTGTTAGTTGGTTTAATGATTGTAGTTGGTTAGAGTATAGTATCAAAGCAGACAAAGTATATTGTTTATATTGTTACTTGTTTAAAGAAGATATTGGTAATCAAGGCGGAAGAGATACATGGTCTTCTAGTTCTAAAGGGTTTTGTGATTGGAGTAAAAAGGGGTCATTAAAGGAACATGTCGGGAATGTTGATAGTCATCATTTAAAGGCGGCACAAAAATGTCATAATCTCATGAATCAAAAGAAACATATGGATGAGAATATGAAGAAGTTGACTAAAGAAGAAATGATTGCAAACTATTATCGATTACTTGGTTCCGTTATGAGTGCTAGATTTTGTTTAGAAAACTCTTTACCCTTTCGTGGCCATGATGAGTCGGAAGAATCTAATTCTCAAGGTATGTTTCTTTCGGTGTTAAACTTGATTAGTACTAACCACCCGAAAATTGGAAAGTACACATTAGGGAACGCAAAAAAGAACAATAAACTGACATCGCCAAAGATTCAAAAGGAGATTATTGAATGCTTTTCAAAGGAAGTAACAAAAAGCATTTGTGCAGAAATTAAAGATGATGTGTTTGGATTGTTGGTAGATGAATCTAGTGATGTTTCTTTAAAGGAGCAAATGGCTGTAGTTGTTAGATTTGTTGATAAACTTGGGGCTGTTAGAGAGAGTTTAATCGGAATTGTGCATGTGAAAGACACGACTTCTATAACTCTTAAAGAAGCCATTGATGATTTATTAGCAAGCAACCAGTTAAGCGTAAAGCAAGTAAGTAATAAGATTCATAGATTCTTTACATTATTTATTGTAATAATCATTTTTTTATGTTATAATTCTTTTTTGTTTTAGGTGAGAGGGCAAGGTTATGATGGTGCAAGCAACATGCGGGGAGAATTTAATGGATTAAAAGCGTTGATTTTGAAAGATAACCCGTCAGCACATTACATCCACTGTTTTGCTCATCAACTTCAGTTGGTTATTGTGGCTGTTGCAAAAAAACATAGCGGTGTCAAAACTTTCTATGAGTTCCTTTCCATGGTCGTCACTACGGTTTCAGCTTCTTGCAAACGAAAAGATATGTTAAGGGAGGAAAAAAAGGCTAGAGTGGAAAAAGAATTACTTGAAGGTGAAATTAAAACGGGTAAAGGATTAAACCAAGAGGTTTCCCTAGCACGACCCGGTGATACGCGATGGGGTTCACATCATAGAACCATAATCAGTTTGCTTAGATTGTTTCCGGAAGTTGTGACCGTACTCCAATATGTTAAAGAAGATGGAGATTGCAGTCAACAACGAACAAATGCAAAAGGTATTCTATCGTATTTTAAAAAACTCGAGTTTGTTTTTTATATGCATTTGATGGGAGATATATTAAGTTACACAAATGCTCTTTCAAAACACCTTCAACAAAAAGGTAAAGATTTATTAGAAGCGGCCAACTTGATAAATGGTACAAAACGAGCATTAAATGCTTTAAGACAAAATGGGTTTGAGCCGATGTTGGAAAAAGTGACTTCCTTTTGTAAAAAATATAACATTACAATGTTGGACATGTCGGAAAGTTATGGTAACCCAAGAAACCGAAAAAATGTCATTACAAATCGACATCATTTTGAGGTTGACATTTTTAATGAGGTTTTAGACATGCAAATTCAAGAATTAGGAAGTCGATTTAGTGAGGTAACAACTACTTTGATAAAAAATATGTCGGGTTTAAATCCTTCTAACGGTTTTTCTAAGTTTGATCCATCGAAGATATTGGCGTTTGCTAAGATGTACCCGGATGATTTTACTACACAAGAAATAGGGACTCTTTTGGGTGATATTGAGTCATTTCGTCACACAATAAGCGATGATGATAACTTTGACAACTTGAATGGAATAAGTGATCTTGCGCGTCTTATGGTTGAAACGGGAACGCATATTTCTTGTCCTATAGTTTATCGGGTAGTTAAGTTAGCTTTGCTTGTACCGGTTGCAACCGCAACCGTTGAAAGATGTTTTTCGAAATTGAAGCTTGTCAAGACGGATTTACGCAATCGAATGGGCCAAGAATATTTGAACAATGCTATGGTTTGTGCGGTCGAAAAGGATTTTCTTCGTGAAGTAAAAGACGAAGATGTGATGGAACGATTTCAAGCTATGAAAAAAAGAAGAGGACAAATCTATTAGGTAATTCTTTTACTTTATTTTATGTATTGTTGTTTTTTTTTTAATATTGTAGGATTGCACGGTAAAAAAAATTTTTTTTTGGGATACCCCTGAATTTATGTTCTAGTTCCGCCACTGCGCGTCTCAAGATTTATGGATGTGGCATGCGTACTTTGGCATGGCCGGTGCGAACAATTACATCGCAGTTTTACAATCTTCGAATCTTTTAAACGATGTCATAGATGGTGTTGCACCAGATACTTCATTGTATGTAAACGACGTGGAGTATAAGTATGAGTACTATCTCACATACGTTATTTATCCATAGTGGGCGACGTTTATGAAAACTCTTTCATGTCCAGATGACGAGAAAAGAATGTATTACAAGAAGAAACAAGAGTCAACAAGAAAAGATATCGAGCGGACTTTCGGTGTGTTAAAAAAGAGATGGTCTATCATTGCCCAGCCGTCAAGCATACTTGAAAAAAGTAAAATGAGAAACGTTATGTATACGTGCGTCATCTTGCATAACATGATATTGGAGTACTCGGGCAGAGCGTTTTGTGGAGAAAGTTATGATGAAAATAACCAACCGACGAACCCACTATTCACATACTCTGAAAAAGAAGTTATCCGAGAGAGGGTACGTGACAGGGACACACACTATAACCTTTGAGCTGATCTGACAGAGCACCTATGGTTTTATCGTGAACGAGGAGACGACGAAGACGACGAGTGATTTTTTTAGTGACATTGTATTTTTTGTATTTAAATTATGACATTGTATTTTTTTTAAGTTATGGCATTTTATTTTTTATTTAAATTATCAGTTCTAAATTAATATATCAAAATTAAATAATGTTTAAATTTAACTAAAAATAATAATTAGGTAATGATGATGGAGACTTTAAACCATTGCATGCAAGTTAAAGAAAAAGGTTTTAAAGCCGTATGATGTGACGATGAGTTGACGCTAAAGTGACGTGATAAAGCCCCTAGGACTTTATACCACACCCTGTCCTTAGACTCTTTATAGTCATGTAACCATGTAGGGGTACCAACCACTACTAAGGCTAGCAAATGGAGGGCGCCAAAGATGCCTAGCACCACCAGAATAATGGGCATGAAGGTAATTGGTATAGTGCTTGATATATTTGTGACCAATGATAATTCAATCCACTTTTTATGACAAAAATATAATTATAAATAATTATGTTTTAGTTAAACCAATACATCCTTGTGACTGTGTTGTTTAGTTAAATGTGGTCTCGCAATAGATTTCGAAATAGTTTAGTTAAATGTGTAGAAAATTGTGACAACCCGCAACTTCAGGTTACTACTTTAACCTAACCACAGTTAATTTAATCATACATTCATAGCACTACATTTAACTAGGGTTAGTTAAATAAGTCTATGTTGGTAATTCAGGGAATTACTGGAACACATACATGATAACTCACGAACATTGGCAACTGACGCGAATAATAATTATAAACGGATGGTTTATACGAAACTTATGTGCTACATGACAAATACGTGAACTATATGATTTAGTTGTAAATTATATGGTATTATGTGGTTCTTGTGTAAAAGTTATATTATTAGGGGGTGTTTAGAGTAATTGTGAAACTCTAATAAACTACTCAAAACACTAGAATTTCCCTTAACTTCTCTGTACGACATTTCTATTACCCTCTAACCATCTCTAATCCTTCTTCAATCAGTCTAGGCTATACAAGTTCACACATCGATCGTTGGTCTTTCCAATCCTCCTAGAATCATCTCTATATCCATCTAAGGTATGTGTTTGTGTTATACTGATAAATTGTTCTTTTGATTCATACAAACCCTAGATGATTCAAACAATTGATTGTGTGTGATTGACTATGCCAATGAATACATAATTGCTTAGACAAATGATTGTGTAATAATTGTTTGATGTGTATAGTAGGATAACACTGTTAGATTGATTTGTTGATTTTTGTGCATTTGGGTGTTTTTGTTCTGTCAGTAGAAACCTTGAAGAATCAAATTCAAATTACAAATTACAAAGTCAGCAAAAGTAAGATCTTCAGACAAGTAATTTAAATTTAAATTTCACTAAAATAACATTCAATTCAATTAATCTTTTACATTCAAACATGCGCACACGTATAACTAATTTGTTCTTCTCTAAATCAAAATTTTAATCCATCATAAAATTAAAATCTAAATAAATGATTGAAAATCATATGTAATTATAATCAAAATTTGATCATTTATGATGACTTACGAGTGACGTCCAGTTAATTTGTAATCAATAATCATGCTCAACATAATCTTTGACCGCTATAAATCTAAAGTAAAATAGACATTTTAAAAATTTTATCTCCCATGCCATGCTTTTTTAGGTATTATCCAATACCCCAAGTATATATATCCTTTATATTAAAAACTAATAAGTCATCTGGTTGTCTGAAAAAAAAATAGTTTCAGCAATTTTTAAAATCTGTTTCGACACAATAACATTGCGATTTTCAAAGTCGTAAACTTTGTACTCTATGGTTCACATTGGGTTATATTTTCAAAGTCGTAAACATGGCCTATTCAACAAAATTCAATATGCAAAAAAAACAGTGGCTTATTCTCAATTGGTTTCAAAATATAGGATAAATTACACTTTTCATCCTTTATGTTTTTATTGAATTGCAATGAATATCATTTAATTTTAATAATTACAGTCACAATCCTTTATTTGGAAAACTCATTACATATTTCGTCCTTTACTACTAACTAGGTTAATTTTTTTGTTAAATCTATTCACTAAAGGGTAATTTTGTAATTTTACCTATTTATTTAATTTAACATCCTTTTAAATCTTACCTAAAAACATATTGACCTATCTCATCTCATCTGCTCCTCCACCTACAACACACTCTCTTTGTAACTCAACACTGCAACTCAACAATGGCAATCTACTACCACCACCACCCGACATTCCCCACCCACCCCCACCCCCACCTCCGTCAAATCCTTCGTCCCAACCACTGTCGCCAACCTTGGTCCCGGCTTCGACTTCTTAGGCTGCGCCATTGACGGAATCGGAGACTTCGCCACCCTCAAAGTCGACCCACAAACCCCACCCGGCGAAATCTCAATCTCCGACATAACCGGAATAGGTAACTCCGCTAACAACTCGATTCAGTTTGGGTGTGACATCATCTGCCAAATCGATTAACAACTCGATTAAAAATTCGATTAACAATCATGTGACAATTTTGCAGCTTCTGTTGTTACGTGATGAGGAATCATCTGAACTGTTAGCTAGGGTTTCGCCTCCAAATCGGACCTAGAATAGGTACGATCTTGCTCAGATCTAAAAAGGGGTAAGGGGCAAAGGTTACGGCTGTGGTAATAGTTTAGATTTTGATGGTTATGGTGGTGAACTGGTGGTTGGGGTTTAAGTTTCAAGGTTATGGTGGTGGTTGGGTTCTAGTGGTGCAAATGCTTTCTGGTTTTAATTATAAATGACGTTAAAGGATTTTTTTTATACCTATCCATCAATTAGCCCTTTAAATGCAATTTCTTGAAAGATCTGACATTTAATATTTTGGTCTTTGCAGGGGTATTGATCTCATATTGAGATTCGACAGGTGAAACTTGAAAGTATAATGCTTGAAGACATGAGAAGCTCATCCATTGGCAGAACAAAGTTTTTAAATGTTATATTTGCTTTTAGTTACTTTTTCATACTATAAGTAATTAAGTAAAAAGACTAAGTTGCCCTTATATGAATAAACTTAACTTAAAATTTTAACATAGTTAGTGCTAAAGGACCTAAAGTGTAATGAGTTTTACAAATAAAGGATTGCGACTGTAATTATTAAAGTTAAAGGCTATCCATTGCAATTCAATACAAACATAAAGGACGAAAAGTGTAATTTAACCCAAAATATATTCATCTTGTAAAGCACTTGAATGTATTTTAAAGAAGTTGCATCTCATGTTCACTGCTTTTTCATTACGTAGCAGTTACACTTCCTATTCCTGGCCATGCTGCATGCATATATAAAAAAAAGAAAAAAAATAAAAATGGAGGAAAAAATTATATATAACAAGGAATCAAATAGATCAACTGGCGAATATTATACAAATTATATTCAATCCCTTTTCAAGAGATGCAGTTTCAGTTCAAAACCGAGTTGGATCTAATCCACCTTGGGTTAAAAACTGCACAAGTTTTGACTTTTTGAAAAACAACTGTCTTAGACACCTCTAATATAACATGTATAGTTCAATTAACATGTCTTTGCATTTTCAATAAAAGTTGCCTTTGTAGTTTCAATCTGTTTAAACATACGCACTTTTGATACAATCCTGTAACACCCCGTGTTTCAAAAGTCAAATTCGAAGTCAAAGGAAGAAAAGATTGCTAATTGCGATCTGTCACTCCTTGCTCTAATCCTGTTTTGACTTCTTTGACTCGTAGTTAGTCTAGCTTATGCTTAACGTTAGTTGTATTATGTGGAGTATCTATTAATAATCGAGGTTTATTCGATAATTATCGCATATTTGATCGCTTATCGCTTATCGCAATCGTGCTCGCAATACGAATTACGCATTTTGGTTACTATTATACGTGTATGTGTGCCTTATGTATTACCTGTGCATGTTTATTTATGTTATGTGTGGTAATCAATCGAAACGCAATCGAAACTCAATCGCAATCGAACCGCAAACGCTAAACGAATACGAAATAAGGAGGCTTGTATGTTGATATAGTAGTTGGGATTAAAAGTAATTTGACTAGGAAATTCCATCACATCGAAACGCTCGCAATCGCAATCGAAACAACAAAACTCGTCGCGTCAAACACTCGAACCAAGCGACTGATCGATCAGGAGGCCAGCCAATCGACCAGCCATTCGATCGACCAACCGCTCGATCAGGCAGCTGTTCGACCGGGATGCCACCCGATCGACCAGCTCCATTTCCTCTTTGGGTAACCCTATAAATACCCCTTGTCACCATATCTTGTACTTCCTTAATCTACACGCACTCCTACACCTTTCTATCTTCCAAATCTTAACCTTTAACCGTGAAATCATCAAGATTCAAGGTGTTCTAGGATGACGTCATCATGTGTTCTTGAAGAACTTCATGTTTTGGCCTCGATCCACCGAGAACAACTTAGATCTAACTGATTTGCACATAAACAAACAAAGATCTTTCATAGATCTAAACATATTCATGGTGAAAAAAGGAATTGAGAGAAGGCTTTCCAACTTTCTTTCAACTCTTTTACACTCAATGCACTCAAAACCAATAGAATCGGAGCTTGTACCGACTTCCTACTCATTCATTGGTTGTGTTGGTTCAAGATCTGGATTCTATCCACGAGGTTTACCGATTTCGGGTTAAACATGGAAAACCGTCACGAACAGTTAACTAGCCGGATTTGGGTGGTTCCTGTCCGATCAGAGTACCAAGTATTGACGAGTTTTCTGTTGTTAGGCACGTTATCACATCATCTTGATAAAACGACAAACAATCAAAACAACCAAGTGTAAGACGAACAGGTCGACCAGGACGGAGTGCCGTCTGATCGGATTGCTGTCCGATCGAACAGCCAATCCAAACGACTGGCCAATCCGAACGACTTGCACCTTGGTCCCACCTTATTTTTCAAATCAACTCTCAAGGGTTTTGGAACACCGAACGGATTGCCTTCCGATCGAGCTACCACTCGATCGACCGACCATCCGACTATGTGATGTTTCGAAACTTCAACACTTAAACAATTTTCAACATGTTCAATGCACAAAGGATGCCACCCGATCGAACGACCGTCCGATCGCGTGACATCCTGTCGTGAACTTGTTCTCACTGAAGTGCCCAACCAATCGGGTTGCCGTCTGATCGAACGACCGTTCGATCGACCGACCTGAATGGTAGAGATACTTCGATGTTTTCAAAATACTACAACGAAAACTTCAAAAGTCAAGCCATCATACATAAACACATCCTTCCCAAAGGAAGTAACAATCCACTCGAAAGGTCACCCGACTGGATGACCATCCGAGCGGACTGTCAACCAAATGATCGGATGTCCGATCGGACGACCATCCGATCGAACTGATGTCCGACTCACTTGCACTTTGCATCGATTTACGCGTCGCTTATCGTTATGCTATCAATCTGTTCAGGCTAACCCTACTCTCTAGTGCTCCCTTTAATCCATCAATCGCTGTGAGTATACTCGATCCCTTTTTGCTTTACGCACTTTTGGGTGTTACATACTTTACTTATACTAAATCACATCGAACACACTACGCAATACTTTAAACGCTAACCGTTACTGCATGTTATACATGACTTAATGAATGCTTGTTTGTTATGTTTACACATGGAATGTTGTCTACCTGCCTTAGCAATGATAGTACTATTAGTTTGGATTCAGCACCCGTTCACTCGGGGGTTGCTAAGGACAATTACCTACATGGCTCACAGTGGTGAGTGTGTATCGCGAACTGCCTTGGGCAGTCAACCCGCAGTCATTGGTATCGATAGGTTCATGTCGATAACTAACATGCCTCATTTTACACTGTGTACGTGCTGGTTATGCGTAACGCTTTCAAACTCTATATGCTATTATCAAACTTGTATGCTCACCTTTACACTATGTGTATTGACTTTTACTTTAACGTATGTGACAGGTGCTTAGGATGCTTATTTGCTTTCTGTGGTGTGAAATCGAGGCTAGGAAAGACCCAGGTCAACAATAAATAAGTGTCTGTAATAAAATCTGAGTTGTCGGAACAAAACAATTTGACTGGATCTTTTCTGTAATAATTTGTATTATTTGATATGACATGGTATGGGACAAGTTGCTTTAAATAGTTGGTAAATATAGTTGTTATGGAAACTTCTGGACAATCTGTTTCGCTCAGTGTCGCGCCCCGATGATTCCGCCATCGGTTGGGGTGTGACAGATTGGTATCAGAGCCATAACTATAGAGAATTAGGCAAGACTCGACCTAGTCCGGGTCGCAGTCTTAGAGACCTAGTCTATAGTTAGGTACCAACAGACCGACTTGTGCACACCCCGAAGGCGTCATCTACGAGCTTAATTGCTACTTTTCGCTATTCTCGTTTACGCTACACTATCACTGCACTCTAATTTTTGAAAATGAACGAGTGATTTGGTCGAGATTAGGTGTGAAATCCACAAACTCTCGATTTAATCGCTTGTTCGATCTGTATTTATCCATAAAACGCGAGAAATCGCGTTGAACCAGGAGTGAAATCCCTACTTTACGTGAAGTTTCTTCTCTATTTTACTAGAAGCCCAGGAACAAAAGTTGTTAATTCAGGGGTGAAACCCGAACCTTGACAAATATTTCCAACTTACTCTGTTTTTACAAACTCTCACAAAGTCTCGACGGACTCCAACGACTGAAAGCCACACAATAACTGGAAGGATGTATGCCGATTGCCCAGAATCAAGGTAAAAAGTATCGTCCTGAAGGCCAAATGTGTGCCGACGGTCCTTGTGAATAGTTGAACCACTTTGGGTAGTCGATGTCTAACAGCCGCAGACAATCTATCTTCGATCTTTATGTGTTTCGATACTGAGTCCGCTACTGCCGACTCTGATATTTCGATGCTTTTATATGGGTTTATGTGATTTATGTGGTTTGCCTGTTTGTATGTTATAATTTTTTTTGGGATTCTATTCGCTTTTCGTTTTTCGCTTTAATCGACACACACAACTCGCACTGCTCATTTACCTCAGAACGCTGACAAATCGCTAATTGTAGATAACCTTATGACATGTTACACGCTTATACTATACTACTCGATGTGCTATCGCTAATCTCGAACGCTCGCGGACTTTGAATGATAGGTTTCTGTATTCTAACTGCCTCTTGTGTTTAAAAGCTTCTTTGTACTTCTAAGTGGCTCTACGTGCTTCTGTGCTTATGTGAATATGTGATTATGTGCCTATGTGTTTATGTGGTTACGTGATTGAACGCGTTCCTAAGCTTTATTAGTGTTAGGCGTGTGAGGTGAGATTCGATTATATTGTGTTGAGTCCTGTGGCGATGTCTGCTGCAGACAATTTCGTCATCTGGATCTCGTGCTACCCGAGATGCTCGCCAAAAGCAAGCAGACAAACGCCTCGCTGCCATGATTACTAAACAAATGGCAAAGGTTGTACCCCAAGTTGTCAGTGAACTGTACGAGAACATGAGCAAATCATCTGAGGAATCCCGAACCGAAACCCCCAAAGCTGCTTTCAGCTTCAAACAGTTCAAGGCATGTGGACCGAAAGAGTTCACGGGAGAAGAAGGCCCTACGGCCTTGTTTCAATGGTTTGACTCAATTGAAGTTACCCTGCGATAGAGCGGATGTCCTGATAATCTCCGCACATTGAACGCTACCGGCGTCTTCCAGTCCCGCGCTCTAGACTGGTGGACGGCTGAAAGGAACAAGCGCGGAAATGATGCAGCCTATGGTTTGTCATGGGACGAGTTGAAGAACGTTATGCTCGAAGAGTTCTGCCCTCCCCATGAGCGCCAGAAGCTGGAGGATGAGTTCTGGCACACTAAGCAGAAGGAAGGTGACAACGCTGCCCTGACTGCTCGCTTTAAGTAGCTCAGCATCATCTGCCCCGATCAAGTGAAGACGCCTGACATGACGATCAAGAAGTACATTAGAGCTCTACCCGACTGTGTTGCAGATTTTGTGCATGCCGCAAAGCCAGCAACGATCGAAGAAATATACTTGCTTGCCGCCGAAATCAACAACAAGCGGGTAAAAGCTGATTTTTGGGATAAAACTTCGAAGAACCTGCACCAAGTCACCGCCGCATCAACTGCCGAAACCGTCGCCGCCCAATCGACAAAGTCCTCGCACCGCAAGAAGAAGAACAACAATAGCAGCTCAAGCAACAAGAACTGTGCCGTCACTACCACTACTGCTCCACTTCAAGCCATACCGGCCCAGCAGCAGTCTCACCACCGCCCAGCACCAGTTACTTATGCACCGCCTGCAAAGCATGCATACACAGGCCCCCACCCTGTCTGCCCAACATGTTCTTATCATCACCCGGTGGGTCTCGCTTGTCGTTTCTGCGCTCACTGCAATATGTACGACCACTTCACTGCTAACTGTCGTGCTGGTCCTCGTCAAGCACCAGCTCAAGCCACTGCTCATCAAGCTCTGCTCCCAGCCCCTTAAGGTCAGCAAGCGGCTCAGGCACCCACGATCAACGCCAGAGTCTTCTTCGCATGTGGTGATCCTAACCACTTTGCGAACATGTGCCCGAATAGGGTTGTGAAACAAGAGCCCCAGCAACAGCAGCCTCAGCAACAGCCACAGCAGCAGCCTCAACAGCAACAGCAACAAGCCACCCGCGCCAGAACGTTCAACATTAACGCGCGCCAAGCACAAGCCGACAACAATGTGGTTAATGATACGTTTCTCGTAAACGGTATTTATGCTTCGTGTTTGTTTGATACTGGAGCCGATAACTATTTTGTGTCGTTTGAATTCGAGAAGCTCCTTAATCGTAAGCGCTCCCATCTATCCTCGACGTTCGATGTCGAAGTCGCCACCGGAAGAACTGTCGCTGTCAATTCTGTACTCCGTGATTGTACTCTCAAACTCAACAATCACATCTTTCCAATAGATCTCATTCCGATGCAGCTCGGAAGTTTTGACATCATAGTAGGCATGGACTTTCTTCGTGAAAACCATGCTGAAGTTGTGTGCTTTGATAAGATGATTCGATTCTTGCTTGTGAATGGTGATTTATTGTGTGTCTTTGGCGAAACTCCTTCGAAAGGTCTCAAGCTTATGTCGTGTGTCCAAGCTAGCATGTATCTCCGCAAGGAATACAGAGCTTTCTTGGCTAACACTGTAGTAGCGGAGAAGGAAAAGAAAGGAAGGCCAGGTGTAACCGATGTTCCTGTAGTTCGAGAATTTCCTAACGTTTTCCCGGAGGATCTTCTCGGACTTCCGCCAAGTCGTGATATGGACTTTCGTGTCGACCTCATTCCGGGAGCAAACCCTATTGCTAGAGCTCCTTATCGACTCGCTCCGTCGGAAATGCATGAACTCTCGAGTCAGCTCTAGGAACTACTTGATAAAGGCTTCATTCGCCCGAGCACCTCTCCATGGGGCGCACCAGTCCTTTTCGTCAAAAAGAAGGATGGGTCGTTCAGGATGTGCATCGACTATTGGGAAATGAATAAGTTGACAATCAAGAATCGTTATCCCCTGCCTCGAATTGACGATTTGTTTGATCAACTACAAGGTGCTATGTATTTCACGAAGATCGATCTACGCTCAGGCTATCACCAGCTACGCATTCAAGAGGAAGATTTTCCCAAAACCGCCTTTCGCACTCGATACGACCATTATGAGTTCGTTGTTATGCTTTTTGGTTTAATTAACGCACCCGCGGTTTTCATGGATCTGATGAATCGGGTGTGTAAGACTTTTCTTGACCGCTTCGTCATCGTGTTCATCGATGATATCCTGGTCTATTCCAAGTCAAAAGCCGAACACGCACAACATCTACTTTGGTTCTCGAACTACTCCAATGGAATCGACTCTATGCTAAATTCTCCAAGTGTGAATTTTGGCTGGAGGAAGTTTAATTCCTCGGTCACATTGTCAATAGTCAAGGTATTCATGTCGATCCCGCGAAGATTGAAGCAGTTAAGACTTGGGTTACACCGAAGAACCCGTCTAAAGTTCGTTCTTTTCTCGGACTGGCGGGCTATTATCGTCGATTTATCGAAGGGTTCTCAAAAATCGCTGTGCCGCTTACCGCTCTCACCCATAAAGACTAACCTTTTGTTTAGGGAACTGAACAAGAGTCTGCTTTCCAAACCCTCAAGCATATGCTTTGCAACGCTCCTGTCCTCACCTTGCCCGACGGAAACGACGACTTTATTGTCTATTGTGATGCCTCGAACCTTGGTCTTGGTTGTGTTCTTATGCAACGAGACAAGGTTATCGCTTACGTATCTCGTCAGCTCAAGATCCACGAGAAGAACTATACAACCCATGACCTCGAGCTAGGCGCGGTTGTTTTTGCATTAAAGATTTGGCGACACTACCTTTATGGTACCAAGTGTACGATCTTCACCGATCATAGGAGCCTACAACACATCTTTGACCAGAAAGAACTTAATATGCGTCAACGCCGTTGGGTAGAACTTCTCAATGATTACGACTATGAGATTCGTTATCATCCAGGCAAAGCAAATGTCGTTGCCGACGCTTTAAGCCGACGAACCTATCTGCACAGTATCCCCAATGTTCCCGCCCAACATCATCTCGAAACCCTCATTCGCGACGCCTAGCATGCGTGTTTTACCGAGCGCACTTTGAAGAAGGAAAGAATTCACCACGATGGAGCCCAACTTGTTAATAAATTGAATGGGATATTCCACTATCTGGACCGAATTTGGATCCCTAAGCGGAACGATTTGCGACAGATTCTGATGGACGAAGCCCACAAATCCCAATATTCTATTCATCCCTGTGCCGACAAAATGTACCAGGACCTTCGCTATAAAAACTGGTGGCCGGGCATGAAAAGGAATATCGCTCTCTACGTTGGAAAGTGCCTGACCTGCTCGAAGGTTAAGGCCGAGCACCAAAGACCCTCTGGCTTACTCGAACAACCCCCAATCCCGATATGGAAGTGGGAGAGTATAGCTATGGATTTCATAACCAAACTCCCGCGTACGTCATCAGGTCACGACAGCATCTAGGTTGTCGTTGACCGCCTGACCAAATCTGCTCATTTTCTACCGATACGGGAAGACTACAAGGTAGAACGATTAACCCGAATCTACACCGATGAGATCATTTGCAATCATGGGACGCCTCGCGACATCATCTCTGACCGTGATGCTCGGTTTACCTCGCGACTGTGGGAAACGTTTCAAGCGGCTCTCGGTACTACGCTTAATCTAAGCACCGCATTCCATCCTCAAACCGACGGTGAGACTGAGAGAACGATTCGTACCCTTGAAGACATGCTCCGTTCGTGTGTCATAGATTTCGGTGGTAATTGGGACGTTTACCTGCCGTTAGTCGAATTCTCGTATAATAACAGTTATCATTCCAGCATTCAAATGGCACCATTTGAGGCTTTATACGGAAGACGATGTCGATCGCCTATTGTATGGCACGAAATCGGTCACTCGCAACTAACCGGTCCCGAGCTATTGCAAGAAACAACTGATAAAATCCTCCAAATAAGACACAACTTGCTGAAAGCTCGGAGTCGTCAAAAAAGTTACGCCGATAGATGACGCAAGCCCCGTGAATTTGACGTTGGCGACTACGTACTCCTAAAGGTATCACCTTGGAAGGGTGTGGTCAAGTTCGGCAAGAAAGGGAAACTAGCGCCTCGATATGATGGACCTTTTAAGATTTTGGAAAGGATCGGAAAAGTCGCCTACAGACTCGAACTACCGGAGGAACTTAGTAATGTCCACCAGACTTTCCATGTGTCAAACCTCCGAAAGTGCCTGGCTGAGCATGATTTAATTGTACCTCTTGATGATCTTCAAATAAACGAAACACTACACTTCGTGGAGAAGCCTGTCGAGATCATGGATCGCCAAACCAAGCAGCTCAGACGCTCGCACATTCCTATTGTGAAAGTCCGATGGGAAGGTAAACGAGGCGCAGAGTTCACTTGGGAACTTGAAAGCGACATGAAGGAGAAGTACCCACAGTTGTTTGTAACGGCTGAATCCTAATTTCGGGATGAAATTCCCTAAACAATGGGAGGCTGTAACACCCCGTGTTTCGAAAGTCAAAGTCGAAGTCAAGATTGAAGTCAATAATTGTGATCTGTCCCTCCTTGCTCTAATCCTGTTTTGACTTCTTTGACTCGTAGTTTGTCTAGCTTATGCTTAACGTTAGTTGTATTATGTGGAGTATCTATTAATAATCGAGGTTTATTCGATAATTATCGCATATTTGATCGCTTGTTGCTTATCGCAATCGCGCTCGCAACACGAATTACTCATTTTGGTTACTATTATACGTGTATGTGTGCCTTATGTGTTACCTGTGCATGTTTATTTATGTTATGTGTGGTAATCAATCGAAATGCAATCGAAACTCAATCGCAATCGAATCGCAAACGCTAAACGAATACGAAATAAGGAGGCTTGCATGTTGATATAGTAGTTGGGATTAAAAGTAATTTGACCAGGAAATTCCATCACATCGAAACGCTTGCAATCGCAATCGAAACAACAAAACTCGTCGCGTCAAACACTCGAACCAAGCGACTGATCGATTAGGAGGCCAGCCGATCAACCAGCCGCTCGATCGGACAGCTGTTCGACCGGGCTGCCACCCGATCGGCCAGCTCCATTTCCTCTTTGGGTAACCCTATAAATACCCTTTGTCACCATCATACTTTCTACTTTTGGCAACTGACGTCCGACCAGCGCTTTCACCTTGCTTTTTCTTCGATTTCTCGTAATTCCGGTAAGATCTCGTCCTAAATCTTGTACTTCCTTAATCTACACGCACTCCTACACCTTTCTATCTTCCAAATCTTAACCTTTAACCGTGAAATCATCAAGATTCAAGGTGTTCTAGGATGACGTTATCATGTGTTCTTGAAGAACTTCATGTTTTGGCCTCGATCCACCGAGAACAACTTAGATCTAACTGATTTCCACATAAACAAACAAAGATCTTTCATAGATCTAAACATATTCACGGTGAAAAAGGAATTGAGAGAAGGTTTTCCAACTTTCTTTCAACTCTTTTACACTCAATGCACTCAAAACCAATAGAATCGAAGCTTGTACCGACTTCCTACTCATTCATGTGGTTGCGTTGGTTCAAGATCTGGATTCTATCCACGAGGTTTACCGATTCCGGGTTAAACATGGAACACCGTCACGAACAGTTAACTGGCCGGATTTGGGTGGTTCCTGTCCGATCAGGAGTACCAAGTATTGATGAGGTTTCTGTTGTTTGGCACGTTATCACATCATCTCGATAAAACGACAAACAATCAAAACAACCAAGTGTAAGACGAACAGGTCGACCAGGACAGAGTGTCGTCCGATCGGATTGCTGTCCGATCGAACAGCCAATCCAAACGACTGGCCAATCCGAACGACTTGCACCTTGGTCCCACCTTAATTTTCAAATCAACTCTCAAGGCTTTTGGAACACCGAGCGGATTACCGTCCGATCGAGCTACCACTCGATCGACCGACCATCCGACTATGTGATGTTTCGAAACTTCAACACTTAAACAATTTTCAACATGTTCAATGCACAAAGGAGGCCACCCGATCGAACGACCGTCCGATAGCGTGACAACCTGTCGTGAACTTGTTCTCACTGAAGTGCCCAACCAATTGGGTTGCCGTCCGATTGAACGACCGTTTGATCGACCGACCTGAAAGGTAGAGATACTTTGATGTTTTCAAAATACTACAACGAAAACTTCAAAAGTCAAGCCATCATACATAAACACATTTTTCCCAAAGGAAGTAACAATCCACTCGAAAGGTCACCCGACCGGATGACCATCCGAGCGGACTGTCAACCGAACGATCGGCTGTCCGATTGGACAACCATCCGATCGAACTGCTGTCCGACTCACTTGCACTTTGCATTGATTTACGCATCGCTTATCGTTATGTTATCAATCTATTCAGGCTAACCCTACTCTCTAGCGCTCTCTTCAATCCATCAATCGCTGTGAGTATACTCGATCCCTTTTTGCTTTACGCACTTTTAGGTGTTACATACGTTACTTATACTAAATCACATCGAACACACTACGCAATACTTTAAACGCTAACCGTTACTGCATGTTATACGTGACTTAATGAATGCTTGTTTGTTATGTTTACACATGGAATGCTGTCTACCTGCCTTAGCAACGATAGTACTATTAGTTTGGACTCAGCACCCGTTCACTCGGGGGTTGTTGAGGACAATTACCTACATGGCTCACAGTGGTGAGTGTGTATCGCGAACTGACTTGGGCAGTCAACCCGCAGTCATTGGTATCGATAGGTTCATGTCGATAACTAACATGCCTCATTTTACACTGTTTACGTGTTGGTTATGCGTAACGCTTTCAAACTCTATATGCTATTATCAAACTTGTATGCTCACCTTTACACTATGTGTATTGACTTTTACTTTAACGTATGTAACAGGTGCTTAGGATGCTTATTTGCTTTCCATGGTGTGAAATCGAGGCTAGGAAAGACCTAGGTCAACAATAAACAAGTGTAATAATTTGTATTATTTGATATGACATGGTATGGGACATTTTGTTTTAAATATTTGGTAAATATAGTTGTTATGGAAACTTCTGGACAATCTGTTTCGCTCAGTACCGCGCCACGATGATTCCGCCATCGGTTGGGGTGTGACAATCCAAATAGGCAACTATAGTCTCAGATTATTTCAGTTCAAAACCGAGTTAGATCTAATCTGCTTTTGGTTAAAAACTACACCAGTTTTGACTTTTTGACCAAAAAAACTGTCTTAGGCACATTTAAATTAACATGTATAGTTCAGTTAACATGTCTTTGCATTTTCAATCGATTTTCAATGAAAGCTGCCTTTGTAGTTTCAATCCGTTTAAACAGATTTAATTTTTATACAATCCAAACCGGCAACTAGAGTTTCAGATTATTTCAATTCAAAACTGAGTTGGATTTAATCCGCTTTTGGTTAAAAATTGCACCAGTTTTGACTTTTTGACAGAAAATTGTCTTAGACACCTCTAAATTAACATCTAAATTGGACACCTCTAAAATGATATGTCTTAGACACCTTTAAGTTAACATCTTTTTGCAAATAAATTTAAAAACTTCAGTTAAATTAAATTTTACATGTGTTTTCTCACTTTTAGACCCTTTACGCTTCCCACCCGCTCCGTCTTTCTTAGATCCCTGCAATATAAACATATAAATAAACTATAAAAACAATCCAATATAAAGATAAATTAGGTTATCTAGGTGTCACCCTACTAACTGTGGATAAGTTCCAGTATGTTGTTGGCCCACCACATATACCTAATGTATCCGCCCGAACACACGTATGCTGTTTTGTAAAATGTTTTAATCCACTTACCTTAAAATTTTAATTAACAGATAACACGTTATCCCCCTACCCAAGACTATTCAAACAGATAGCAAAATAAATACTCTCAAACACTGAGCAAAACATGCAAGTTTTAGTACAACAAGGTTGAGTTTGGTTAAAACATGATTATCAGTGCGTTAACTATTGAAATAAGTTAATAAATTAAATAATAATTTAAACGGAATGCTCAAAGGGGCTAGATGCAATGACAATACATCGGGTGCAACTTTCAGCCGTTTTGACATGCACATCAGACCTATGAGAGAATAAAGCCAAAATCATCACAATACAACACTACCAATGCTATCACTTCACACTGACAATGGCTATAAAAGATAATGCCATACACAACCAACTAAATTCATGTAACTATAGAAAGTAAAATGAGTGGGTTGAGTATTGGTAATAGAATCATAAAGCAGACAAAACATGAAATAAAAACTGTAGAATATACCTCAGCTGCCAAGCTCTTTATAGTCCCTTATGTACAGATCGATCACCTTTGCTTTCTTCCTCTTCCTGGTTCGTTTTTTTTCACAATCTGCCTTTTGGAAACATAGTGTTCACCGTCCTCAGTTGCTTCTTCAAGGGCTCTCAAGCTATTTATAATTAACAGAATATTCATAATTATTAGTTAACCAAAAAAAGTTAAGTTTATTGTAGGAGTACCTCTAAAGTTTTTATCCTCTGTTCCTCCTCTTTGATTTCCATTCCTTGATTCCTTTTTTCCTCCTCTTCCCTAGCCAATAGACGCCGCGCTTTTATCTTTTCTAACTTGGTCTTTTGGTTATTGTGTAGAGAAAGAAGAGTAGTCTTCCCACCCCTTCTTAAAAGACCGGGCAACCCATATCTCTGATAGGAACAAAAAAAATGAAATTAGGAATCAAGTATTAAAAATGAGAGAAATAAAACAAGAAACAACATGATTTTATACCCTCATCACCCTGCAGAGGGTTCTTCTTTGCAAACTTGTAAAGAAAAAGGGATGACGAACTTCACTTTTTAGGTACAACAACCAGATCTGAATGCATAGGGTTCTTCTTTATGAATTTAAAACCTAATTGCAGACTATGAAAACTAAACCTAATTACATATTACAAGACTACTGGTACAACAACCAAATCTAAATGCAGATTACGAGATTAGGAGTCTAAAAGCTAGTAAATTGATCGGTTTCACAAAAAAAAACCCATCTGGGTATTTCCATCTAAATCTTCAACTTCAGTTCTGAATCGTTGAGAATCTCGATTTTGCTTGACTACTATGCGATGGCCTGACTTCTTTTTCGTCTTCAACACATCAACATCCAGAAAAAAAAAATCTAACCTCATCTTCTTCTTCGTCTTCCTTCGATTCCTCGCTGGTGGCGTCAATGGCGGGGATTCCAGTGTCATCTTCGTCGGAATCAACAGTGAAAACTTGGACCGATTCTAGATGAAATCAGTTTTTTGGTTGCTGGTGTCACAAAGAAGAAAGAGAGAGAGAGAGAGACCACGGGTTTTGAAATGAATTTGAATCTGGCATGAGAGGATGTAGAGAGAGAAAGTGGTATGTGAATTTGAAATGTGAGGGTTTGGAGGGATGCGAATTTGGAATTGGATGTAATAATGTGAGGTTTTGGAGGGATGTGAATTTGAAATACAAATGAAAAGGGTAAAATCTGATTTTTGTATTTTAAATGCATTTAAGAAGATTTTAAATTAAGGATTTATGATACAATAATGACATAAGACAAACATTGTTGGACAACGTATCTGATTGTCACGTAAGCATTGTGATGCAATGCTTATTTCTCCTTTTATAAAAAGTATAGATAGATAGAGGGGGCCATCCAAGAAGCATTTGAAACCGGGGAAGTGTATGTTTCTAAGTGGCATATAGTGAAGAAAAAAAGAAACATGAAAAAGGACTCCAAAGGTGACTAGTGACATGTCATGAAGTTAGTTTCTCAACTCGTGTACGACCTTAGATCACCGTCTAAGTAAGCTTTCCGACTTAGTGTCGTTGAGTTTTTGTAATAGAACTTGTTAAAGAGAACATTTGATCGCAAGAAAATTGCTTGTAATACTTGTGCACAAGTATACAAGTAAAAAAACCAACTGGGGTAGCCCAGTTGGCCACCGACACCCACCTCTTCCCAGAGTTACCGGGTTCGAGTCTTGGGAGTGGCATATGTCGCCCAGGATAAGAACTCGGCATGGGGAAGTCACCGTGGAGCTAGCTTGGTCGGGTAGCGGCTCCCGGAGTGAGATCACTCTGGCGGTTGGGAGGACCGTGCACTATCCCCCAAGTATACAAGTAAATAGCCTTGTATTGACAAAGGAAGTTTACAAGAGAGAATTGTGTTTACAAGTGTTTGGGGAATGTTTGAAATGAGATCTCAAAGCCCTTATTTATACTACTTGGAGCTAATCTAGATGGTTCCCCATCTAGATTATTCTTTTACAAAGTTCTACACTATAATATCTAGATATGTCTAGGTAAATATCATGATATTTTTGGCTGATTTTCTAGAGTCTTTTATGCAAATTTTTGGGGTCTACATGAAAATTCCTCAAGGTTTTGAAAAGGGATAGCAAACTAAGTTTGTAGACTTAGAAAGTTAATCTATGGTCTAAAGTTCCCCAAGGTTTAAAAATTCCCCGATTTCACAAAATGGCCGTGTTAATACAACAAGTTGAATAGCTGATCTTGTAGATAAAACTTTATCATGTCTAACACAGTATACACACATTGTCCAATCTTACTTCAACAAGTCTAATAGCTTCTCTTGTAGATAAAATTATATGGTTCATGGTGGGTAAAAACAGATGATGATCAAACGAGTCATTCCCTTGATGGCACCCTTTGTGCCCCCATGTTAGTCGAGTCTAAACCAAAATGATAGTTGTAAGTGAAATTTCTAAAAATTCATTATGTATTCTACAAGTTAAGTGTATCTCAGTTGGATTAAACATTATTGTGGTGGCTTGGTGGGCTTCTCCACTACTTTAGATCATATATGCTTTGACAATTTAGATGCATGTCAAGGTAACCATCATGTCAGTTTTTTCTTCCTTGAGGACATCATATAAAACCTCAGACAAATTCTTGTTCACCCTCTTTTAGAGATCATAAACATGTTTTCATGTAACTGTTTGAAGCAACAAAAAGCCAAATCCGTTCGTAAACATCATCAAATTTGTGTTTAGCAGGGTAGGGTTTGCTATTCAGAAAGGGGTAGCGGCGCAGCTTGTTGCTCGTCTACTGCCATTAGTTTGTAATCGTATTGAGTTTACCCTTGTATTCCAACAAACTTCAGTAAAAAAAAAAATTGTATTCTCTACATCCATTTCAACAATTTGCTGCTTCTTAGTGCATTGTCATAGAACTGGTCACTTGTAAACTCATAAGCAAGGTACCAATTGTGGTCATCAAAGCGAACACTGTTGGGGAATTTTCAGAAAACCGAATGATCAGAGAGGCATGTAATCACTCTCAGATCAAATTATTTTGGTGGTTCACCCGAATAATTTAATCGGATACAACTCTGATTTTTCGAGAAATTGAACCAGTGTATCTTTGTATGCGAATTGTCTGAACGAGAAGAAATGTGATCAAAACTTGTCTACGAATTTTGGGATGTAACTGCCTAATGGCAGTTATCTCTATTTTTAGACAAACTGTCATTGTTTAAACATTTCGAAATGTGGCAATTTTCCAGAAAATGTGGGGAATTTTCTCTGATTTTCGAGAAATTGAACCAGGGTAGTTGCCTAACAGCTCGACCCCAACCAGGGGCTCTACCCCTTGGACCCCGCCAGGGGTTGCCACCCCTTGGACCCTGCTCCCAGGGGCACTGCCCCCGGACTCCGCCAAGGGGGCGTTGCCCCCTTGGAACCCCCGTAGAGTATGCGCTCCGCTCGTACACTTCGAATTATAATAACTCAAACAAGCGTGCACTCCCGCAAACTCCTAACTTGCTTGATGTGTATTATTATTCGCTTTGATTACCAAGTCAATCCTGATTACACTAAAATATCTAACAAACACCTGATATGCTAAAGAGTCTATGATGGTGAATAGTTTTAAGTAAACAAATCTCTTTTAACATGTGGCAGTTTCTTGATGGCAACAAGGTCTCAGTAGATTGTACCTTAGTAAACAAACCCCTTAATCAAACAATTCTATAGGACGGAAAACTTGTGTGGCCTCTCTGATATTTGAAATTTCAATTATGTACCGAATAATTAAACTTTACAAAAGTTGTGTACGCCTTCTCAAAAGAGGAAGATTTAAATTTAGGTATTGTCTTTGAATTATTTTTTAGAAAGATAGTGTAATTTCGTAATTATACACAAATTTTGACCTAACTTGTACAAATCATAAAATCAATTGCAACTCTGACTTCCAGACATCGACACTCGATTTTCATTTGGAAAGACTGATTAAAGTGACTAGAATTGTAGTTTTATAACGTGTGTGGTACATGCA
Organism: Helianthus annuus; assembly: GCF_002127325.2. Lineage (NCBI taxonomy): Eukaryota > Viridiplantae > Streptophyta > Magnoliopsida > Asterales > Asteraceae > Helianthus > Helianthus annuus. Next base: position 16,001,235 of record NC_035447.2, on the reverse strand, counting down.
AGTGAAATAACAACTTTTCAAGAAGTGTGTTCATATGGTTAAAAATGAAGTAAAATGTTATTAAAAAAGGATTTCATAACTTGTTTTGTTTACCGGGTTGTGGGAAGTTGTTGGAAAATAAACATAGATGTTAAGGCTATCGACTATCTTTTCGTATTTTTTCACTTCACGTCACTGTCATGTCGTAAATATATTTATCACATTAGTTATCAAGTTTCAATCATATCGGGTCACCACCACTTGTAAATTCATTATTTTCATATATTGTTCTACATTAGACCATGTGTAGTGGGGAAGTGACATAATGGCCTTACCTTTGGCATATGGGCCGTTATTAGGGGGGGGGGGGGGGGGGGGGTTAGTGGAGATTTGTGAAGATGTGGGGAAATCAGATTTTTAATTTCTTTTTTTTTAAAGTTAAAAAAAGGGTTCAAAATAGATGTGGGAAGATCTAATTTGCCATTCAAATAATCAAATCTATCTTAGGCGTGTTTGAGGAAACGCCATTAAAAAGGCAAAAAAATGCCCCGAGGGCAGTGTGGTGGCCTTTATTGGGCTTTTTGGGGCATTTCATGCCAAATTCCACCCCTACTATGGATGGTCTTATACGTTTCTTTGTTTGGTTTATTGCATTTTTGTGTGGTTTGGGTTACCCGGTTGTACTTCTCACGTTTTCGATATGGATTTGTTGGTGTATGGTGAATTGGTGGGTGGTGTCATGTAGGTGACATATAAGCAGGGGGCTTTATTACGCCACGTAAGAAGGTGTGGTGTCAATTACTCCTTATAATTTTGATGAACGTTCATAAAATCATGAGATATGTGATATTCATAATGCTAGAGGGTGTGGTTTAATGCTCTAGGGGCTTTATTACGCCACGTAAGCGTCATGTAGGCGACATATTAGCAGAGGGCTTTATCATTAAATTACACGGTGTGCAATAACGCCTCTTTTAACTATATTAAAAAAAGTTAAATTACACGCTATGCAATAACGCCTCTTTTACGCCCCGTCGTATTACAGCGAATGATAAATCTAGTTAGTCAAAATTTGCACCGACCTTTTTCTTAGTATGTTCATAACTATATGTCTACGTATAATTTTCACGTATAATTTTCAATCACTGATTTAAATTTTTTATTTTCGAAGATTTAACATTTTGATTTGTTCAATCAATGATTTAAATTTTCGATCACAACTCAAGTCTACTAAAAGTTTCATTTTCATTGTTGTGTATACCCCATTTATTTGATATAAACCCATTATAATTGCTAAATTCATGATGTTGAACCCATTATAATCCTAATTTAGGATATTTAAAAATTTCAAAGTTTTACTTAAAAAATCTCTAACATGTTACAAATCTCAAGATATTTGGGAGTTTAAAACTTTTCGATGTTAAACCCATTATAATCCTAATTTAGGATATTTGAAAATTTCAAAGTTTTACTTAAAAAATCTCTAACATGTTACAAATCAAACTTATCTATCTACTATAATAAAAGAAACCAAGTTTTGTACACGTGTCATTCATAGAAATTAGAAGGTATCCTCAAATCTATAGTTATCTAAATAAATAAATAATAAATTAATATTAAACATTTATTTAATATGTGAATAAAAGAAACCAAGTTTTGTACACGTGTCATTTATAGAAGGTATCCTCAAATCTATAGTTATCTAAATAAATAAATAATAAATTAATATTAAACATTTATTTAATATGTGAATAAAAATCTCTTGTGGAGGAATGATCTTCGACAATGGTTAAATCGATAATACTAAAAATAATAAAAAAATCACAAACAATACTAAAAATCAATAGATATAACTTTTTATTATTTAACTAGCTTACAACCCCGTGTATTACACGGGTTAAATGACGAAGAAATGTAAATTATAAACTTGTATATAATCCTTATTAATGAAATGACTTATTTAGATAAAATAGTAAAACAAAAGAACAGTTATATTTTCGCTATTCAAAATAATTTTCTAAGTTTTCACTTCTCTTTTGAGATACTATAGTCCATTTTATTATGTCTTAAAAAGAAGTAACAACTAAAAAATAAAAAAAAAACAATGATCATAAAATTGTAAGTATTTAAAAAAAATTGTAAGTTATGAGGTTATGATAAATGAATTGTAATTAAATTCTACTATGTATATTAATGATATAATAAATACTTTGATATAAATACTATTTTTAGATATATGGATAATGAGACAAGATACAAATATCATCATTATATAGAAAATATTACATCTTAAAAAAATCATACTAAAAATAAAGTATACGTTTAAAAAAGTAGGACTAAAGTTTTTTAAACTATAAATTTGAGCGTTTACAACAACTTTTTTAATTAGTAATTGACATTTAAATGTTCAAATTAAAATTTTTATAATAGTATATAATGTCTTTATTTAGCATGATGATAATGTCTTTAGTTACGTAATATGGTTGAAATTAAGTTTAATATTTAAAACTCAATGTTATTAGGAAGTTGGACCATTTTTTAAAATGAAAAACAGATTGATAGTATCATAAATTTAAAATTGGAAGAAAATATTGAACACGCGTATTACACGGCTTAAGTAAATATAATGTTATATACTTAGTAGCAAAAAAAAATATGTCTTTTAAATCCCATTTAGTGTTCGCTTTAAAGATAATTTGATACTTTATTAGTAATTATTGTTTATATCTAAATAATGTATTTTATCTTAACAAATATATATGGTTAGGGTAAAATGAAAATTTCGACAAGTTGTGGGAACTTAGAGAACTTGGCCTTACAAAAGGTTTTTTGAATTTTTTTACAGGACAAGTTGTGAGAACTTAGAGAACTTGGCCTTACAAAAGGTTTTTTGAATTTTTTTACAAGGGGTGTGAATGAGCGGTTAGAGACTCAGGACGTTAAACTTTTTTATTTATATTCAAGTGATTAAAACCACTAAAACATAGGGACTCAAAAAGTAATTTACTATTATTTAAATTTGAAATTATACGTTTGATCTCTAACTACATTAAATAATATTATACTTATTATATTATTTGATACATTTATATTTGTTATAGATAATTATTAATTAAATTTGAATTTATACGTTTATCTCTAACTATATTAATTAATATTATATTATATTTTGTGTATAAAAAATTAATATGTAATACTATTATTAAAAGGGAGAAGGCACCAGAGAGTGACACGTGTATAAAAAGATTTTTATTTATTAGTATAGAAAGATATATAAAATTATATTTATTCAACCAGTGCAATAAAGAAGGGTTTTAAAGATATATTGTTTTATTATTTAGTTATAAAATCTAAAATTTATTTATTCGACCCGTGTAATACACGGGGTTATAACCTACTAATAAATTAAAAGACTCCAAAAAAATGTCACATGTAATTCTCTCTTTCAACCTCATAAATTTTATTTATATTTGTTTAATAAATTTCTTTTGATTAATATTAATTAATAACCAATATATGGATATCACTTATTTTTATCCTTATCTTTATCTAAAATTAAGAGTTAAATGCCCGGATAGTCCCTGTGGTTTGACATTTTTCACCTTTAGTCTCTAACTTTCTAAAATTACAGCTATAGTCCTCAACTTTTCAATTTTCGTTCCCGGATAATCCATGTGCCTAACATCAGTTAGTTTTCTCAGTTAAGAATGTGTGAAATGACAAAAATACCCTTTCCTTTAAAAGACAACCCACAGGACTATCTGGGTATTTAATAAATAAAAAAATAAAGAGTTAAATGTCATTTTAGTCCCTGTGGTTTGGGTCATTTTGCCAGTTTAGTCCAAAGGTTTTATTTTTAACCTGTGGGTCCAAAAAGGTTTCACAGTTGCCATTTTAGTCCACTTAGTTAACTTCATCCATTTTTTCTGTTAACGAGAAGGCCAATTTGGTCATATTGTATGTAATCCTGTTAACTAAAAGAGCAATTCAGCCATATAAAATGACCGAATTGGCCTTCTCGTTAACAGAAAAAATGGATGAAGTTAACCCAGTGGACTAAAATGGCAACTGTGAAACATTTTTGGACCCACAGGTTAAAAATGAAACCTTTGGACTAAACTGATAAAATGACTCAAACCACAGGAACTAAAATGACATTTAACTCAAAAATAAAAATCTAATTAATAAGTAGTAGGCTCCACAGCCTACCCCACCCTCACCGGACCTATTATCTTCCTCTTCTCCACAACCATCACCCTGCAAATTGAGAAAACCTAAATTAGCTGAGATCTAGAAAATACGGTTAAATTAAGATGTAACATCAATTAGAATGAAATTAACAGCACAACTGGAGAAGCTAGATCGATGAAGATCCTGCAACTCACAAGTCTAATCCATAAACGACGGGAAAAAATGACCAATAGCTGTGTTTGTAACAAAAATTCAGTAATTAAGAAGCTAAATTGGAGATAAAGTGGAACTTACAGAGCAGATTGGAAGAACGGCAATTGAATATCAGTTGTGGCGATCGATGAGGTGTGAGGTTTGCAGCAAATGAAAAGAAAGAAATAAATAAATAAAGAAATGTAAGAGAAGTGGACGTGTGTGTGTGTGATACAGAGAGAAGAAGGAAGGACAGGCTACACTCTCATTGACCATGGAAAACGGACGCTTGGAGGTTGGTCCACTCTATACATTGTTTTCATATTTCTTTTGTAAATTTGTTTTTATAGCACCCAATGGTTATCTCTTCCACCTAAATTTGTAAACCATCCCTTTCATTTAGTTTAGGTAAATTATTTAACTTTATCTCTAAACCCCCTTCCAGCCCAGTTGGTTACCAAATGGTTGGTTGGGCCGGTTTCTTCTTGGAGGTTGCAGGTTCGACTCCCGGCTGCGGCGTATTGAGGGGGGGGGGGGGTCGTCCCAATGATGGACGTTTCCTATCGAGGTATGGTTCGATCCGGATGGCAACCCGGTTTTACCCGGCTGTTACCCAGCGAGTCTCTCGTGTGGGGGCAGTATGGTGTCCAGACGAAGGTCAGTCAGAGCGGCAGTCGGGGGCCGATAGAACATTGCGTTTGAGAATGCTGGACTGACGGGTAACCGTCCTTGACGGGGACACGGTGACCAATGGTCCATGTACATATTGAAAGTCACCTTCAAATAAAAGAAAAATCTAACTTTATCTCTACAGGGGTGATTTTTCACCGACTGTTTTAATAGATGTTGGAGTTAATTGTCATTTTAGTCCCTGAGGTTTGTCCAAATTTGCCATTTTAGTTCAAATAGTTTTTTTTTCGCCTCTGAGTCCCTGACTTTTCCCTTTTGTTGCCACTTTGATCACATACCCTAACTCCATCTAAAAACCCCATTTTTAACCAGGGGTATTTTGAGGATTTTCATTTTAAATCTTTTCAGTTGTCATTTTGATCAAATTATAAAAAATAAAAAAAAACATTCAAAAAAATCTAAAAAATCAAAAAAAAAATAAAAAATAAAAAAATCATAAAAATAAAAAAAAAATCTAAAAATAATAAAAAATCTAAAAAATCAAAAAAATTCTAAAAAATAAAAAAAAATCTAAAAAATAAAAAAAAATCATAAAAAATATTCTAAAAATCAAAAAAATTCTAAAAATCAAAATAACCATAAAAATTCAAAAAAATCAAACAAATTCTAAAAAATCAAAAAAATTCTAAAAAATAAAAAAATCATAAAAATTCTAAAAAAATAAAAAAAAGCTTTAAAAAATAAAAAAAAGTCTGCAATGACTCTACAACCGAAATTGTTTTTAACAAATACTGCAACGATTTGTGCAACGTATCGATTCAACGGCGAGTTAATATGTCCCGGATGGCTTTGTTTCAACGAACGGACTATGATACTGCAGTGAATAGCATAGACAAACCAAATACAAATCTGATTTGAATTTTAGTGCAAATCCAATTATGAATGTTGATGAACAAATTTTTTTCAACAAATATAACTAGAGGTGCACAAACCGGTTAATTTTAATAACCGGATAATTTGACTTTTTGACTTTAACCGGTTAATGCTTTAACCGGTTACTACTTTAACCGGTTATTTTTTTAACTGGTCCGGTTAATTACTTTAACCGGTTCGGTTAATTAACCGGTTATTTTCGGTTATTAACCGGTTTTTTTGCCTTTTTTTTTTTTTGAATTTTTCGGTTATTTTTTCGGTTAACCAGTCTATCGGTTAAAAAACCGGTTTAAAAAAAAAACCGTTTAATAACCGGTTATTATACTAAACACTTATAACCGGTTACTAACCTACGGTTAAATAACCTATTGAACCGGTTATTCCTAAATCGGTTATTAACCGGTTACGGTTTCGGTTAATAACCGGTTACGGTTAATTAACCGGTTATTTTGTGCACCTCTAAATATAACTGATTCTGCGCTAATTAAAGTCTGCAAATGAACCAATGCTCGATTCTGCGGCTAAAACTATATGAGGACAAATTTCAATTTGTTTCAGCGTACGAACCGGATTACAGCAAATGAAGTAAAAACTAGCGGATGTCGTTGTTATACAGATTCTGCAAATAGACGTTAAATCTGATTCGTGATTAATAGTCTTTAATTCTGCGCAGATTCACAACAAACGAACACTGTTTCAGCGAATGCAGATTCTACAAGTGTTCTTTAATTCTGCAATGCAAACCAACTTCAGCAAATGAATCAACTTCAGCGAACAGACTCGAATTAATTCTGCGAATGGAATCGTTTCTGAGTTTATCTAATGGACTGATAACAACCTGGTGATTCAGATATGCAGATAATTTTCAAATCTAGGTTCACAACCAAATAGATAAAACTTGAAAATATATTCGTGACCACTCATTCACTCAACAAAATAGATAAAACTTGAAAATATATTCGTATGGACGAGGAATATATCGTCATTTTTTGAATTTGAAACTTTAAAATATGTCTGTTTGAGTTTTTTGATTCTTTTTATATTTTAGATTTTTTTAGATTTTTTAGAATTTTTATGATATTTTGATTTTTTTTTATTTTTAGAATTTTTTTATTTTTAGAATTTTTTTGATTTTATGATTTTTTTTATTTTATAGAATTTTTTGGATTTTTTAGAATTTTTTTATTTTTTATATATTTTTGATTTTTTAGAATTTTTTTGTTTTTAAATTTTTTTTTGGATTTTTATGATTTTTTATTTTTTTAGAATTTTTTTTGATTTTTTAGCATTTTTTGGATTTTTTTTTATTTTTTAGAATTTTTTTTTTTTTGATTTTTTAGAATTGGAGTAAAATGGCAATTGAAAAGATTTAAAATGAATGTACAAACAACCCCTTTCATGGAATTTCATAACAAACCTTCTACTATTTTATAGATACACTTTTGATATATAAAAGTAAACTTAATTTGTCAATAAGATGGGTTCATATTTTAACTAACATAACCTAGTTAACTTTAATTAACTTGGTTACTTGTTATTTAACCAAAACTAACTATGTTATATATATATATATAGGGGATCGCTAAAATGAAAACCACCTCTAGTTGTAAGAACTATGAGAACCATTTTTTAGCCCTTAGATCAACTAGATTGATGGATGAGATTAAAAGTAGTTAATATTAATATTAAAAGTTTTTTTTTGTCTTATTATGTCTTTAATATTTTAATCAAAAAGGGTATTTAGGTAATTTTGTTTTTTTGTCTTATTAGTTTTATTGTTTTTTAATACATTTTTGTCCTATTGCATTAAATGTTTTTTTTCCTAAAATCAGTTTTTTTTATTAAGCAAACATATTGAAATCAGATTTTTGGATAAAAAAAATTTACGTGTGTTTTTTTACGACCCGTTTTTTACGCGCGTTTTTTACGACCCGTTTTACGCTCCGTTTTTTCACGCCGTTTTACGACCCCGTTTATTAGTTCCCGTTTTTTACGACCCGTTTTTACGGCCCGTTTTTTACGACCCGTTTTACGCCCGACTTTTTCACGTGTCGTTTTTCCAACGCGCCGTTTTTACGTTAATGTTTTTTACGTTTTACGCGTCGGTTTTTTACGTTTTACGTTAAAATTTTTATGTTTTACATTTTTATGTTTTACGTAAAACTTTTTACGTTTTACGTTTTATGTAAACATTTTATGTTTTACGTTAAAATTTTTACATTTTACGTTTTACGTTTTTACGTAAAATGTTTTACGTTTTAAGTTTGGCGTAAAAATTTTTACGTTTTACGTAAAACTTTTTATGTTTTACTTTTTAAGTAAAAAAGTTTACGGTTTAAGTTTTTTTTCTTTTACAAAAACTTTTTTACACAAAAATGAACGCACCCAGAAAATCGTTACTCGGTAGGTGTCTCAGATAGTTTGCTATCATCATCGACGCCTAAAAAAATATAAAAAACCCAACAAAACAAAACTAAAAAAGAACGAGTGGATTCTGGAAAAAAAAAGTTTTGGCTCAGATTTTCCGAACATCAGAGGCTGCAAAGTGGGGTTGCGGGTTCAAAAACCTACCCTCCATCATCCTTGTCACGCCATCGTCCTTTTTTTTTGCATCATCACCGCCGATTCAAAAAGCCACCAGATTCAACATGAACATCATTCAAAAACAGAATATCATTCAAACGCAGATTCAACAGGATCAAAAAAGGTCCCAATAACATCATGAATACCTAGATTCAACATGAACAACATTCAAGCCCAGATTCAACATAATCAAACCAGAAAGGCAAACCCCCAAGATTCAAAACCATATTCATACAGAATCAAATCTGCAGCAAAAACACAAAAGTTTCAAACCCAAATTCGAACTCCCACCACCAGATTCAACAAAAATTAAAACCCAGAATCAACAAAATTCAAACCCATATTCAAACAAAAAAAACCCCAGATTCTAGAATATTCAAGAACACATATCAAGAACACAGAATCAACAAAATTCAAACCCAGAACACGTACCAAAATACCATCGGTATCTTCACCATTCATTAAAGAACACATATCAAGAACACATATCAAAATACCAGCCACTACCCACTGTTAGAACCACCGCCGCCGACCAACCACCACCGTAACCGTAGATCCACCACCGCTGACCAACCACCACCGTAACCGTAGAACCACCGCCACCGACCAACCACCGCCGACCACCACCCAGTCGTCGAACCGCTGCCACCACCACAACATCAAATCGGAACTCACTACCCCCAAATCGGAGCTTGGAATTATTCCCCCATCTCGTTTCAGTCCCCCATCTCGGTGAACAGTGGCCGGGGTTTTGTGGCAGTTGGGTGGTGGTGATTACTGTTGAGACGGAGGGGGTGGGGGATGTTTTGGCTGGTGGTTGTCACCGGAAACAGGGCGGACGAAAAGGGGTAGATGAGAGGTTTTTGGGAGGGTTGCATGTTTGATTTTCTTCTTCCGATTACAGAGATGAAAAATGGGAGAATGATATGAATTTAAAAGACAAAAAGAAAGAGAATAGTGAAGAGAGATAGAGAGATTAGACATTAGGGGTAAATGACCAATATACCCTTTATGTTGGCACAATGTGATTGGTTGAAAGTGGTTCTCGTGGTTCTTACAACTGGAGGTGGTTTTCATTTTAGCGGCCCTATATATATATATATATATTAGTATTAGCTTCTGGAAAGATGCTTGGTATGGTGAGACTCCTTTGCACATCAGATGGCCGCTCCTGTTCTCTCAAGAAAAAGATAAAGATTGTGTTATTAGCAGCAGGATCTGGTTTGATGGGATCCAGAATCGGATTGTAGATAGATGGAAAGTGGGTGGGTATTCGGTCGAAGGTATTTCTGAGGTGCAAGACTTGATGTACATGCTGTCAGCGATTCAACTTAAACATTGCAGCGATAGATGGATATGGGACAATAATACAGGTAAGATTTTCTCTGTTGCTGAAGTCAAAGAGTCTATAAGAAAGAATATTTACAGCTTGCCTTCTCAAAAGTTTAAGTGGGTTAAATGGGTGCCGATTATGTAACATCCGTCAAAAACGGATATCCAAAATCCGACCCTTTTTGAAATTCGCGAAATGAATAATCGTCGAAAGATTTTATCCTAATTTAATTCATTACAGTTATGATTATTTATTTATTTATTGTTTAATTTAATTAATTAAATTAATTAAATTTACAATTAAAAGTTTTATTCTTTTTTTATATAAAAAAAATAATAATAATCTAGTTAGTTTTGGTTTCAAAATTAACCTAGTTAAAAATAAGTTTTTAAACTTAAGGGACTATTATTGCAATTATAAAGAAAACTTAACATTTTTCAATCCTTGGAAACTATTAAAAACCAAATTAATAAAAAGGGCATGCCCAGACTCGAACTCGGGTACCCGCAATCAACAAAACACAACTTAACCACTCCACCAGTCGCTTGTTTGTGATAACAAACCGCGTGAAAATAAATTAAGCCGAAAAAGTCGCTGTTGACTTCTTTTCTCAAGTTGCCGCCAACTGTGCCATGCGAGAAACAGTTGTTCGTTGCCTTTTTCTTCATTCCTGATTTCTTGATGATTGAAATTTCCTTTTTTACAAATCAATCACATAACAACTTCCAAATTTGCGAGGCTCGTAAAACGTTATATAAAGGTCTCCAAACAAAGATAACAAAAACATATTTCAACTTCGTAACCTCTGTTATAACCTCCCAACCACATCTCGACACACCCTTTCACCCTCTCTGTTCGATAACAAGTCTCCGGAAAGACACTTGCACAACCCACCGGAGTTCGAAGTCGCTGGAGATCGAGTAGGCGACGTACGGATATCACGTCGTCGGAGCCGACGAGAATTCGGACATCATCTTTTGGTTCGCGCTGGTTCACGTCGGAAGCCAACTGAGGAACTACGGACATCGCGACAAGGATTGTTTTCATCTCGGTATACATTTTTTTTCCTAATCAAATCGTTTTATTTTCTGTTTCATGAATTACTGAAATATTTATAATGAGATGAATTAATAGTGTTTAACGAAGAAAAAAATAATAATAATAATACATGTATGTATGTCGCTGTTGTTATTAAAGAGGATGTCCATGTCTTATTTTGAGAAAGCAAGAACAAATAAAAAGGAAACAGTTTAGTCCTTTGCATATGTTTAAAAACGATGAATATGAAACTGCTAAGAAGTGTTTTTCCAACTGTTATAGCTCAGTGGTTTTGGACGTTTTTCTAATTTTAGATTTTATGTATAATCCTTTTCTTTATTTTTTTTTCTTATAATAAGACCCTTATTCAAATATGAATATTATTAAATAATATGTTTTACTTTAATTTCTTTTTCTCTTAAAACTTAACCCTTAAATCCACTAATAACGTAAATAAGTAACGTTTTCATTGTATTTTATTAACATTAATGACGAGTTAAGTTATAATAACATAAACACCTAATATGCAATTTATAAAAAATAATATTTATTTATTTTTATAGTAACCGCCTCTCGTATTTAGGTTAACCACTCTTGTTCGTTCTCTTGGATTTTCCAATCTTTACTCGTGCGTTATTACAAGAAACCGCAACACAATCAATGTGAGTATACTCGATCCCATTTTCGTTTTTAAACACATTTGGGTGCAACATGTATTCCATATTCAAATTACACAACACTTGAGTCTTGTTTTTAATCACACTCTATCCGCATTTAAACATGAAACAATTTGATGCTTGTTAATCTCTTATGCTATGCAAGTTGAACGTGTTAATCTCAATGCCCTTGAGTCTTGGGGTATTGCGATGTTGAACGATATTTGAACGATATTTGAACGATGTTGAACTATGTTGAACAATGTTGAACGATATTTGAACGATATTTGAACGATGTTGAACGATATTTGAACGATATTTGAACGATATTGAACGATATTGAATGGCAAAGTAGTAACTTGTATCATTGTATTCATGTTGGATATGAGCACATTTAAACACTTTATTCTACTATATTATGTATCAAACTTGTATACTCGCCAACATATTTTGTTGATTTTATTTTAATACATGTTGCAGGTTGATAGACGAAGTTATCAAGAAAACAAGCTAGGATGGCTTTAGATACCCATTTTAGCAATTAAACCATGTTTGAATTTATGTTTACTATTTGAGACATTGTATTTCTTTCTTAGTTTTAATAAAACGAATTAATTCATATTGTCACCTTTAGTGTTATGTTGTTTTGAGCAATTTGTTCGTCTCATCCCGATGTTTCCGCCATCGGTTGGGGTGTGATAGATTAAGATCAATATTTTGGGCTGGAGAATTCAAAAGGGTAGAGTCCCTACTCGAGTGGAGCTGATCAGAAGGAATGTTGGTTTGCCGAGTTCCTTGTGTCCATTATGTAACTCCGAGGTAGAGGATGTTAGTCATTTATTTTTTTCATGTGCCTTTGCTTGTGAAGTTTGGGCCAGAATTTGGAATTGGTGTAAATTGGATTTCGCTGGTTTTGTTTCCTTTGAAGATGTGCTGCAATGGTGTAACACCTCGAAAATTCCTGTCCATTAGAATAAAGACACGTGTCATGTGTGACAGACGTGTCAGAGAAACCGGATTAAATAAAAAGGATGTGTGGTAGGATTTCCAATAAAAAGGGCGTCATGTTATTTAAAATACCTCTGAACGACCCAAGGGCGACACGTTATTAAATCACCTCTGAGCAACCCAAATTTTTTTTTTATAAATCCCAAGATCCTTAAATCAATTAATGATCATCTCATATGATAATCGGTTGCACTCAAATAAATAAAGTTGCATCTTTATCAAGAACTTTGGAATTATAGGTTGTTACTACTTCTAATCTAAATGAAATTCTTGTAAATGAGAATTAATATAGTTAATTATTCCTTGGTCAACTTCTATGAGAATCCAAGACTCATTCTTGGAAATCTCCGTCAAATTTTCAAGGCCCTCATAAGTTGAATTGAATGGGGAACATGTAAGAGCAAGTTAGGCATGCAATGGCTGGTCAAGATGGCCCACAAACTGAAAAGAGAAGGCATGTTTCGGAGTTAGTTGAATGCATGGTCAAGACTTAAAAATTCACAAGTTTTTGTCCTCTGGCCATCGGTTACGGACCGCAAAGCCTTAGGCTTACGGTCCGTAAGTAGGGCACCTGAACCTGTTTCAGTAAGGTCGGTTACGGACCGCAACCCCTTTAGCTTACGGTCCGCAAGAGGTCCTTACGGACCGTAAGGCCTCAAGCTTACGGTCCGTAAGACCGTCGCTGGCAGCAGCTTTTGGACAGCTGCCTGTTTAACCTGTTTAACCGACTTAAAATGTAACATTTCGAATCTATGGGCTTGCTAGGCAGTTTTTAGGCCTTTAGGGACACCTGGGATCATCTCCCAACTACCCTAGACTATCTTGGCAAAATCCTAAGGCTCCTAGTTCACTATATAAGGGACTTGAGTGTGATCATTTGGCACTTGCTCACTTGGAACATTGGTTCAAGACTCTCTGGAGCTTCCCTGGTCAGCAACCCATTTTCTTAGGCTCCATAATCCTTCTTAGGACTCTTGTAAGTGTCCTTAACCTCCTTTAATCCATTCTAACTTAGTTAATTAAGTAAAAGTCAAACCGTCGTAATTAAGGTTTGACTTCGTGATTAATCATAATGTGCTCTGTCAAATCACGAATTAAAGGTACCTTTAGGAAGGTAATTAAGTGGGTAACAAATCCTTAAAAGGGTGTTTCCAGATTCCCACTCTAAGCATGTCAATTGTCGAGTCAAAGTTAATCATAAAAAGTCAATAGAATGCTTAATTTCAAATTAATGCATAATTAGCAATGTAGGCTGCATGTAACCTATTTGAACATTAATATAACTTGGTAATAAGTATAAGAACATGTTCCAACATGTTCAACTCGACAATTTTCTGTTTAGACCCGGTTCGGAACCGAAAGTCGCATAGTTTGACTTTCGCTTTGACTTTCAGTTCTGACCCGTTTTAGTTAAGATTAAGATTGCCTTAGAGCTTCTTTTGGACCTAATAACATGTTAGTATATCCTCCTGTGATTATACAACGTGGTTCATTAGATATCTTGTTCGTATGCATGTTTCCGTTAAATGCCCATATGTTGACCGTTATGCCCAAATGTCCAAAAATCATGATTTTTGAAAATGTATAAGGGTAGACACCTTAGTTACTGAATTATAAACTTGTCCCCAAAATTTGACATCAGTTTGAAGTCTAGAATAAGAGTTCTGCTCATTAGCGTAATTAGAAGCTTTCTTAGTAAATAATTAGCGTAATTAACGCATAGCCTATTTAAACTTAGATTTTATACCAAAACCTTATACCCACTGTTATGTAATAATATTTTGGGAGTTTTAAAGATTTTTATTTATTTTTAGGCTGAGCATAACTAGAGGTTTTAAGTATAATTCGGCTTATGCCGGTTTTGCCCTTTTCGGCCATAAAATGAGTTTTACAAAACCTTTTGACCCCAAACTTTTTCCTACTGATTTATTATGCTAAATATAATATTTTGAGCCTTCTGGAATTATAAAAATATCAGCTTTTCTTTTAAAACCCGGAAATGGCTCCAAATCGCCTTTTTAGGCATTTTTACGACATAGTATATGTCAAAACTAGTTTTTATATAAAAGGTCTAATACCTACTGATATATTTAGTAGAATTTCATATTATAACAGTAAACTAGAGATGAAAACTCAGATTGCCCGTTTTTATCTTTTTAGCTTATGTAAAATTTCCAAAATACCCTTATGAGGCGTAATTGGTGTTTAAAATCATTTGGGACATAATTGGACATACCTTACTGATATTACAACATATTTGGTACATATCATCTCAGGAAACTTGCATATGACTTATATGGTTACTCGTTACGCACTTTCGCGTTCGGATCGGCTTATGTGAATAGTTCACGCATATTAGCCGAAACGGGTCAAATCATATCATCTTAGTCTCTAAATTCAGAATGTGTTTGGTTTACCCATATTATACAAGTATCCAAGCTTGTAGGGTCCAAATCACATTCCTTCCCGGTTTTCGCATTCCTCGCGATTAAACCATATTTATTCTTCGAAACTAACCGGTCTAAGCTTAGGCTATGTTAAAAGACCCGTTAGGATTCTAATAGGTTATTATAAACCTTCGTTCCAGAATAGGAGCCCAGTAAAAGACACTTGCATTGTTGCTTTTGTGGTTTATACTTGCTCAGGTAAATATTTTTAACTTATTTTCCCTATACGGGCTTGGGGGTACGGTATATAAAATACCGCTTGGTCGGGCAATTGACCCCAACTCATTAGTAGTTGGGTATTATCAATGTGACCCGTTTGAAAACTTGGTTTTGTTTGTTTTTACGCCTTTGGGAGCTTATTGACCATGTCCCGGATATCCTTGGCATCATTTTTGGCCACGACCTTGACACCCGGGTGTAGGCGTACACCCGGTATTATGTCCATTATTAAGGTATAAACGTTGGCTTCCCGCCGCGGACTTATACTAAGTGGTGTGTCAATTAACCTTAAACCCGACACGACTCGGGCGACTGAACGCACAACAAACATGTAAATCTTTTACAAGTTTAACTTTGATTAATTATTCCCAAGTTATAAAATGTTTTGTGCCTTGAGCATTTAAATCAATTTTTAAAACCTTTTCAAAATGAGTCAGTTAAATTGTATTTACCAGTGTAAACTGACGTATTTTCCCCAAAAAGATTAAGTGCAGGTGCTATACGTAATAGGCTGGTCTCTCCTTAGCATCATAGAGTCTCGCAAGCTTTGGGATGCATTTATCTGTTGAACAATTTTTTTCTCTTTTTATTCCGATCCGCCTGTGGATCTATTTCGACTACTTGTAATACTTTAATATTACATTTGATGGTTGAAATAAATCTATTTCTTTTGCTTCCGCTGTGCATTATAATTTGTGTTGTTTGACTATGATGATATCAACTACGTCACGATACTCCCCCACCGGGCCCACCGGTGACACGTGGAAATTCGGGGTGTGACAAATGGCCGAATCAGACGGTTGGTTCTAAGAAGGGTAACAAGATAGTGCGCGGCATTTTCATGATAACGATGTGGGCGATTAGGAAAGAACGAAACAACATGGTTTTTCAAAATAAGAATCCGAAGGTTGTGGAAGTGGTGGCGTTGGTTAAGTCTATGGCTTTTACTTCGCTCAAATATAGATCAAATTGTAATAGGATTGATTGGAACGATTGGGGTAAATACCCTATGTATATGTTGTAATTGGTGTTTGTGAGGGGTCCTTTTTTTGAGGTTCCTCTCGTTTTTTGAATGAAGTTTATTTAAAAAAAAAAGATTTAAAATGAAAAATCCTCAAAATACTCCTGGTTAAAAATGAGGTTTTTGAATGGAGTTAGGGTATGTGATCAAAATGGCAACAAAAGGGAAAAGTCAGGGACCCAAAGACGAAAAAAAACTGTTTGGACTAAAATGACAAATTTGGACAAACCACACTACCACATGGACTAAAATGGCAATTAACTCTAGATGTTGAGAAGAAGTAGAAGATGATAGGGGTAGGCTGTGGGGCCCACTACTTATTAATTAGATTTTTATTTTTTTATTTATTAAACGTCGAGATAGTCCCAATGGTTTGCCCTTTTTAAGGAATTGGTATTTTTGTTATTTCACACCCTCTTAACTGAGAAAATTAACTGGTGTTAGGCACAAGGACTACCTGAGAACGAAAATTGAAAAGTTTGGGACCATAGCTATAATTTTAGATAGTTAGGGACTAAAGCTGAAAAAATGGCAAACCACAGGGACTATCCGGACATTTTAGACCCTTTGTTTTTTTTACTTTTAACCCAAAGTTTTTCATCATTTGCAAATTAATCCCAACTCTTTTTTATTTCAATTTTGGTCCATCATACTTTTCATCTTTCACAAGGTTTTCGTTTCGTTCTAAATTTTGTGAGTTAATGCACCGCAACGTGCGTGTGGGGATCAACATTTTTTCGTATATTTTTTTCTCGTTTGAATAGCCCGTCGCGTCACATCAATTTTTATGCGTTTGACAAGTTTGTCCAACACGCGGGTCTTGGATGGACTTAGTTATTTTTTTCAATGTTTTACGTTTTGGTTTAATTTCTCAGCAACGAGCGTGCGTGATTCAAAGATTTTACGTCTGTTTTTCGCTCGACGTTATTTTTTTCTCGTTTTTATTTATTTTGATTTTACGAGCTTTTCCGGTGTTGGTGGTCGCTGACAATGGTATAGTATTGCTAATACTTAACACAGTTTTATGATATTAGTCTCAATATATAAGAGTGGTTTATAGACCAAAATTATGTAATTTTAATTCTACAAAAAGTAGCATATGCGTTATCCATAATGCAAAAGTTGTAGTTATTATGTAGGTCTATATGAAGAAATTGAACAGTTGATCTATGACTATTATTATCTAGTGTTATCCGATTAATATTCACTTCGTTACATATCGACCCAAAATTCTAATATTATTATGAAGCAATGAGTTATTTCTTTCTTTCCATTTTGCAAAAGAAGAGAAACAGAGAGTATTAGACTATGTGTAGTGGTAGAAGCTTAGACTATGTGTAGTGGGGCATTATGGGGCATTATAGGGCAAAAAAAACGCCCCCTTCACCATTACATGGGGCATTATAGGGCATTATAGGGGAGAAAAAAATGGTTTGGCGTTTTAATGAAAACGCCTAATATCAATTGTGGAAGGTTTGAATGGGTTTGACTAGCCAATGAGAAAATACTATGTTTTTTTTTTTTTTTTGTTTAATGATTGGTAGGGGCATTATAGGGCATTATGCCCACTACACCACTTTTGCTATAATGCCCAAGTGTGACTAGGATGCCACATGTCAGATAATGCCCCATGGTAGGGGCATTATAAATTGTTACCACTACACATGGTCTTATAATGCCCCCACCATGGGGCATTATACGACATGTGGCGTCCTAGTCAGCAAGGGGGCATTATAGCAAAAGTGGTGTAGTGGGTATAATGCCCCATTCAATCATTTTACAATCATTTCACAATTATTTTTTTAATTTAAAACATAAAATAACCTTCATTAATTTAAAAATAAAATTACATTACTTGAAAAAAAATAAAAAAAAAACAGAAAAAAAAAACCGAAAATAAAAAAAAGCAGAAAATAAAAAAAAAACAGAAAAAATGCTGAAAAAAATTAAAAAAAAAACATAAAAAAATAACATGATCTAGAGTCCATATTTTTCTCTAATTTTTTGGCGACGCATTTGCGCAAGGATCAACGCATCGCCTTGTAGGTGGTCGATAGGTTTGGACAAAAACTCGATGTCCTTTTCCATTTGCCTCGCCTCTTGCATCTCGTTAAATTTTTTTGTTTCGACCACTCGTTCCTTCATAATCTCATAACGTTGGTGGCCGAGATCTCGAATGTCTTGGAGACGACGGTTCATCTCCTCGAAATCATCCTTTAACTCGAGATCGGAAGACGACTCGACCGTTTTTTTCCCGGTTCCCTTTCTTCTACCGGTGGGTCGGACCAACTCTTCTTGAATGCCCTCGTCCACCGCCTCATTTAAATCAACATTGCGGGCATCCGATGTCGGAGTTGACGGGTCAACGGATGATGATGTTTTTGACCTTTTAGCCCGACGTCTACTACTAGACGTCATTGGGTTAACTACCGCCCACTTTGAACTTTTTCGTAGTAGCTCCCAACACTTGTAGTACGTGAAAGGGCATTTTGTTCTCTCGAACTCCTCCAAACTCTTCGTTAAAACCCCCACGTCACCTTCACCGCTCGGCCGATTATCGTAGTTACGTTGAAAACATTCTTGGAACGCATGGCACTTGTTGTTGATGTCGGTCCATTTGCTAGAAATGGAGTCTTTGTCCCGATGTTCGCCTTGACCCCACGTGCTAAAGAAGAGTGCACGAACCCTATCCCAAAAAACCGAGCCCGTTTGAAAGTTTGCTACAAAAAAAAAGTTGTTTGTTAAAAAATAAAGTAACAAAATAAGTAAAATAATCTTTATAGAAAATAGTTACCGGTCTCTTAGTCCTCCGAAATGTCGACATACGCCCGAGTCAACGCGTATTCCTCTTCCTTCGTCCATTTGATTATATTTTTTGTACGCCGCAGTGCGTCCTTATCTTTCTTTTTATGCGACCTTTTGCCGTGTTTCGATGTTTCTTGCACCGGTTCGGGTTGCGTCTCCGGTACGACTTCCACATCGGGTTCGGCTTCGGGTTGTGACGGTTGAGACCCGCCGGCTTGACCATAGCCGAAAGTGGGAGGAACAAACGAAGGGGCGCCACTCAAGTAAGCCGCGTAAGTTAAAAAGCTCGGGTCCATGTCTTGAAGGTTGTATGGGGTTTGCGGTTGGGTTGTGTTCGGGTTTGCGGGTCTAGCGGAGACACCAAAAGGAGGGCGGAATGGATGCATGATTGTATAAAAATTAGAAGAAAGTGGGTTTTTTTTTTATAAAAGTTGGAAGAAAGTGGGAGAGATAGTGAGTTTTTGTATAAAAAATGGTGTGAATGTGGGGTAAATATATATAGTGGGGATTATTTTAAATTAAAAAAAAAATAAAAGAATTTGACCGTTTGAAAACGGTCGAAAATGGTGGCCCCCACACGATTTAAGCGTTATATTAAAAACGCCGGAGGGGATTTTTTTCGAAAATAACGCCGTAAAACGCCCCCTGTAATTGGGGGTTGGGCGTTTTCGGGCGTTTTCGGGCGTTTTCGCGCAATTTTTTTTAAAAAAAACGCCCCATTACGCTTGGTCTTAGAGTATTAATATGATCAGATCTTCTATCATAGTAATTTAAACCCCAAGTATTACTAAGACGTGTTTAATACATAATTGGTTTTAGAGCCCATCAGGATCACATAAACATTTTGTACGTAGGGATGAGAAATTTCGTATCGAATATTTGCTACCGGTACCGATATTGTATCATACTAGTGCCAACCAAAGATGTATTGCACGGTATCTGTTTTGAACTTGGTTCAATTTCTATATCGGTACTAGTAGTTCAGGACAGGACTTTTAGTGGTACCATACTATACCTGTATAGACCGAACATATACCATGTGGTATTCAGTTTTGGTTGTAGCTAAGTTATGGTATCGTACTATGAAGTACGGTACCGATTCGGTACGCTACCTGTACCAATCTCATCCATACTTGTACGTTTATAGAATATAATCACATGTAGTTGAGTGAGAAATAGAGGTGGTTAACAGTGGCATTTCTAAGAATTCATGTACTTTGTTTGACCTAAAAAAATATGTCCTTATGCTTTAACAATAAACAATGCAATTACGAAAATGATAAAATTGTAGTATTCAATAAACAATGCAATAACGAAAAATGAGAAAATCATATCATTGGAATGAGTTACATACCGTATAGCACCTTTTTGAAACTTCACCAATTCTTCCGCCCGTTTCCTCTTTTGACGTTTTTGCTATCTGGATGCTTGCTTAGGACTATTAACGCCTAAATAACCGAGTTCAATTAACAATTACATTTCATAATCGATGTTCAATTAACAACAATAATTAATCAATACTCAATTAACATTTAACACTAAACCTTCACTATATCATACATGAACGAATGATGAAAACTAAGTATCTTTTTATAAATAACATCACTATGCCTGTTAAAGAATCAATACTCAATAATACTCAACAATAATTAATCAATATTCAATACAATTAACAGTAAACCTTTTGTTCTGATGTACAATCAACACTATTAAAGAATCATTAATCAATACAATACTCAATACTATTAAAAAATCTTACTCAATTAATATTCAATACTATTGAAGAATCAATGCTCAATACAATATATCAACAATAATTAATCACTGACCTGTTCCATCGATCGATATTCGGAATCGATAATCACTGGCCGATCGATTGATTGATGTTCAGAATCAACTTGTTCTTGTTCGCTTGTCGCCACTGATGAGTTGTTCACTTGTTCTTGTTCAAGAGTTCAACTTGTTCGTTCTTGTACAATAATCACTGGCCGCTCAAAGTTGTTCACTTGATTTTGTTCGTACGTCTATCTAGTATCCATGGTGAACAATTGTCGCCCAAGTTACAATTATGTTTTATTTTTTAAAATCAAATTAGTATTGGGCCTAATAAACCTAATGTCAAGTGAGCTAAATTCTTAACCATAAAAAATGATTTGTAAATGGGCCTATATTAGAATTGGTATGTGTTTATTATTTAAAAAAAGTAACATATATATATATATTGATTTTTTTTAAAAAAAAATCATGTGCCTTTCGAAATCTCGAGCCCTGTTCGGAGGTCCTCCTCGCACATCATCATAGCCGCCACGGGTGGTTAAGTAGTCTTGTTTATCACATTTTAAGCAACGTGCATAAGCTTCTAGGGTTTTAATGAATCTCGACCTAAATTAACTTATTAGTAGTTATGTGTAGATATCAAATATAAATGGGTCTTAACATAAAAAAAATGGCCTTAACGTAAGAAGTGAAGAAATTTTTTGTTTTGTTTTGTTTTTTTTGTTTTTTTTTTTTTTGAATTTGTTCTCATCTACTTAAGAATGATGTTTAAATGCAAAATGTAAAGGAAATCACGATTTTACTTTTCACGTTTTTTTTATTCTACAAAATTACATAATTACTTTACTAATGTAAAATCACGATTTTTTTATATTGAGATTAAAATGCGTGCTTACTAAGATGGAATAAATGTAAAAAAAAAAAATTCCCGCCTTTACTTTTCACGTTAAGGGTGTTTGTGTGTTAAACTTCAAATCATTTGTATAATAACTTAATCCTAGTAGTTATTATCATAAATTCATAATTAGATTAAATACCGAGATAGAAATACTTTTATGGTCAATGTTAATAACTAGTGGGATTTTCCGTGCTCTGCGGCGGGATTTCCGTCGATATCGGTACGGTTCCTTAAAGTACTGGGTTAGTTCTTATAGCAGCCAAAAGAAATACACTTAAAAGAATATTGGCATTTGTTTTAAATCGATCGGAAACTATGGAAACAAATATCGATAACAGTAGCGATGTTTTTCGGGCAGGGCATCAATTGGTCACCGACACTTGCTATAGCATACGGTACTAAAAAAATACTATATTGCCAGTACAACCTTATTTTCATTCACTTTTATAATGCCACGTCGAGAAAACATCAAAACACATACGATACCAATGCCGGTATAATTTGAACAATATTATTTCGGTTCGTCAAGTTAAAGAACAAAAAGAATCAACTATATTTACCCATTTGATTAAAAAATTTATCGAATCGTAGATAAAAATAAACATGTAGTGGATCTCTTTTAGAAGATGGCATGCCGCCACTCGGACTCGAACCGAGATGCTCTAGCACTGCTTCCTAAGAGCAGCGTGTCTACCGATTTCACCATAGCGGCTTGCTTGAACTCATAATACCCTATTTATGTTCAATCGTCGAATTGAACAAGTCAATTCAATCAAATAAGTTTTTTTAGTAAAGATTCAAATTCATAAAAAAAATGAGTTCAAAAGTCAATTTGAAGGTTCATTAGTTTCATTTTTTACTTTTATTGTCATTCTTTCTGGTTTATCTGATTTTATAAATTTGAAACAAAAAAATTAATTTGATCAATTAATTTAAAATATGTCAACTTTGGATTATTCCAAATTGATACATTTTTTGTACATAACATTGCAACAATTAAGTTCTTTTATTGATATTGATTGGGCTGAAAATTGAAGATACATAGAAAACTCATTCCATATAGTAAATAAATTATAGTAAATAAATTAAGAAGTCAGAAAGTTATCCAAAAATTTTTAACACAGAATCAATTAGTTTAAACACTTCATTAATTTGAACTAAAAATATTATATCTGGCCTTCCCGAGAAACATAAGAATTTGTCATTGTTGTAAAGGTCGATGGGGAAAAGAAGACTCCCCACCACCAAAATTTGAGTGAAAATATACTAAAAATAAAATCAATAAAAAATCTAAAAATAAAATCAATAAAAAAATTTGTATTTTTTTCTTTCTTCTTTTTTTTTAGATTTTAGAATTCATAAAACAGAAGAATTCTTTTATAAAATTCAAATTAAGGGTCTATTTCATATTGAGTTCATATTGATTAGAATAGGTACTGTCAATTATTCATTTTATATTCACTTTGATATTAACAAATTAATGAGCCGATTTTTTGATCTGATTATTCCGATATTTTAGGACTTATTTGTTTGTCGTACAAAAAAACTTTTTGAAGTCCCGGTAGAAAGAGATTTCCCTAATGACAAAGCTTTTAACGCCACCCCATATCCTTTCCTTTTCCAAATATTTTTACGAATATGCTTTTTTGATATCGAAGTACGTTTTTTTGGAATTGCCATTTAAAAGTTACTCATTGTTATAGTTGGATGTGAAAGACATCTATTGTTCAAAACGAATTCATATTTCTTATTCATTATATATATTTTTTTTTATCTAAATAAGATTCTCTTCATATATATCTAAATAAGATTCTATATAAAAGTCCTCTCCTCTCGCGGCTTGGCATTGGGGATTAAATTCTTGCCCAGGGTTGCTTGTGCGTGGTACGACGGCACGCGAGCCGGTGTTCTCGCCAGTCCCGTTACCGTACCATACCAGTTTATGTCCCACATCATCTTTGCGCAAACGTTTAACTATAGGCTCGATTACCACTATATCATCAGTTGGTTACCGACACTTGCTATAGCACACGGTACTAAAAAATACTATATTGCCAATACAACCTTATTTTCAATCACTTTTATAATGCCACGTCGAGAAAATCAAAACACATACGATGATACCAAACTGGTATAATTCGAACAATATTATTTCGGTTCGTCAAGTTAAAGAACAAAAAGAATCAACTATATTTACCCATTTGATTGAAAGATTTATCGAGTCGTAGATAAAAATAAACATGTAGTAATAGTGTATTCAAAATTTTATATTATGTTATTCAAATAACAGAAAAGATAAACGGTATAACTATATACAAAAAAACTCAACGATTTTTATATCTACATATCGAAAAAATCATAAAACCAAATTTTATAACAATTATATTAAAAAATAACTATAAAAATAAAAAATAAAAAACCTAAACCTAAAAATATTCAATAGACATCATACAATTCACTTTAAATATAATTAAAAAATATGTTAAATGGACCATAAAAGAAAGTACTGTTGAAGATATGCATTAGGGGGAGTGGGGCACCCTCGGTGACCCCGTGTGGGGACCAATTTCACTGATCGGGGAGGTGCCGCCGTCCAGCGGGGAGCCAAAATCGGGGAGCATGATCGGTGAGGAGGCATTGAAGAGAGGGGAGGAGAGAGAAGGTGGGCCCCATTCAATCAACCAATGAAAACTTTTTTTTAAATAAAAAACCAAGTCACCTAAGAGGGGAGTGCCGCCATCAATTTAGGGTGTTAGAGGAGTTGACGTGGTACATGAGGATTGGTTATGCGTAACCCTTAGTGTCATTCATTAAAGATGATGCACAATATGGTTTTGGGGAGGGCTTCGGTGTCATCCCCCCAATCGAGAACACCACAACTACCTTTTTGACCATTGTAATCTTTTTTACATACTGATTTAGGATGATATGTACAAATTATCAAATAAATTTGAAGATAGTTTTTGTTTTTTTTTTATACAATTGAGACTAACTTTTTTAAAATATGCTACATCGGAGAATATTAGAATGAAATTTCACTTTTTATAAACACAAATTAAGGCATGTGATATACATATTTTTAAGTGTGTTGAGCCTAAAAAAAAACACCAAATGATTTTTTTTTTTTTTTTAGAAAATAAAAGTAAGGTCATTTGTTATATATGTAATAACAACTAGTTTTTGCCCCGCCCGTGTTGCGGGGCAATAAGCCGAATATTTCTCTCTTATAACATGTATGTCTGTACAGAGGACAAAATCGTAATTATATTTTAAAACTAGAGGCGAAATTATAATTTTAAACTGGGAGCAAAATCATAAGTTTGAGCTAGGAGGGAAACATAATTTTATTTTGAACTGTGGGCAAAAACGTAATTTTGAGCTGAGAGCAGAATCGTAATTTTGAGCTAGAGGAAAAAACAACATTTTATTTTGAACTGGGGATGTAATTTTAAACGGAGGGCGAAACCGTAATTTTAAACTGGGAACAAAATTAAAAATGAGTTTTTGAACCGAGGGCAAAAGTGTAATTTTGAGCTAGGGGCAAAATTATAATTTTATTTTGATCTGGGGGCAAAAGCGAAATTTTAAATGAAGGACGAAAGCGTAATTTTCATCTGGGAATAAAATTAAATAAAAATTGGGTTGGTCCAATAGGGAAGTGCCAGACAAGCTGCATGGCACTATTCCCTCAACTTGAAAATACTTGAACTGTGAGCAAAAACGTAATTTTGAGATGAGGGCATAATCGTAATTTTGAGCTAGAGGGAAAAACAACATTTATTTTGAACTGAGGGCAAAATCGTAATTTTAAACGGAGGGCGAAACCGTAATTTTAAACTGGGAACAAAATAAAAAATGAGTTTTTGACCTAAGGGCAAAAGCGTAATTTTGAGCTAGGGGCAAAATTATAATTTTAATTTGAGCTGGGGGCAAAAATGTAATTTTAAACGAAGGATGAAAGCGTAATTTTAAACTGGGAATAAAATAAAATTAAAAATAGGTTGGTCCAATAGGGAAGTGGCAAGCTATCTGGCACTTTTCCCTCAACTTAGTAATGTATATGTAGTAAATGTTGTTAATTGTTACACGCCTTTTTTTTTGCTTGAAAATATGTATATTACAAGCTCTAACTTTTACATAAAAACGGTTTGTTAAATAAGTTTATATAGATTTTCTGTGGTATTCGCTATAAAAATTGCAAGAGGAAACCTAAAAAATAAAATTGTGATATACCTAAAAGAATATCGTCATAATTTGGTTAGTTATGTTACTAATACTCGTATAACTTAAAATTATATTTTGTTCAAAAGAATGTCAACAAATGTTTACGGGCACTTCTATATTATAAAGAATGTGTTTATCTAACATTTGAAAATAAACGATATAGAAATTTTCAGTCGTTTTAATAATTGAAATTTCCTTTATAATAAAGAGTGTGCTTAAAAAAAAACAATACACTTGAATATAATACCAAGTAACTGTATGTTTGTATCAAGCTAATCCATGGCAGTAAAAGGTAACATAAAAAAAAAAAAATTCCAAAAGCACCCCTACTACTCTATCCAAGGAAGTTATCTTTATATATAAAAGTTATCCAAGAGCCTAATATTTAGGTTCATTTCTGAAGAACACACTTGATAATAAACTATATGAACTAATCTTAACACTTGATTATCAATACACAAATGTAATCAATGGTCAGGATTTGATAATGAAAATACACTAGTGTATTTTATGATTTGTTGATGTAAATCAATGGTCATGATTTGTTCATCAGTTCACAAATACACTAGTGTTCAGTCCAGAACCCCACCCCTGTATATTATACTTGAATTACACGTGAAATGTTCAAATTAAGAAAATCACTGTTATCCACTTGGGAATAACCTAGTAGTGTTGGTGAGTTTAGATAAAGCTTAGGATATGAGAGGTTAGGGGTTCAATCCCCATGGAGTGCAACGTTAGCCATTCAAAAAAAAATCACTGTTCTCGAGGTGTTGTAAATTAATGCATATAGGTAGGGGTGCAAACGAGCCTAGCGGCTCGCGAGCTACTTGAGATCGGCTCGAGAAAAAGCTCGAAACGAGCCGAGCCTTATCGAGCCCGAGCCGAGCTTGAGCCTAAAATAAAGCTCGTTTGTTTATCGAGCCCGAGCTCGAGCCTCGCATGTGAAGCTCGTTAGGCTCGTCGAGCCTTATCGAGCCTTAGTGTAAACGAGCCGAGTCGAGCCAAGCTTATTCAAACTTGTTTACAAGCCGACCTCGAACCTAAAAATAAGCTTATTTAGTAAACGAGCCCGGGCCCGAGCTTCACTTATCGAGCTCGCGAGCCTAAAAAGTCTATTATTTATATTATTTGTATTTAATATATTAATTAATACATAATAAACGAGCCGAGCCCGAGCCGAGCTCGAGCTAGAGAAAATACAAACGAGCCGAGCTCGAGCCTTGAAAACAAAGCTCGAATCGAGCCGAGCTCGAGCCCGAGCTCACATAAGTTAATCGAGCTCGAGCTCGAGCCTGGTCAAGCTCGGGTTCGGCTCGGCTTGTTTGCACCCCTACATATAGGTGTTGTAAATTAATGCATATATATGAATTTGAGTTCTGTTGTATAGGGCTGGTATATCGTGTCAGACACGACATGTTAAGACACGAACACGATAAGACATAAACACGACATGAAATCTTATCGTGACAGTTTTATCGAACACGAACACGAACCTGATAATACACAGGTTACACGAACACGACCTGTTAAGACACACAAAAAATTACAAGCGTATCATACAACTTGTTAAGACACGTGCACAACCTGTTATGACATGAACTCGCCCTAGGAAGGGTGATGTGTGGAGTCTAGGGTTAGCATATCGTGTTAGACACGCCCTGTTAAGACACAAATAGAACTTGTTAAGACACGAACATAACTTGTTAAGACAAGAACACCATAAAACACAAACACGACACGAAAACCAACAGGTCTTATCGTGTCGACCTGTTTAAGACACGAAACATGTTAAGGGTCAAATACGAAACTGTTAAGATCGTGTAGTTTCGTGTCATTTTTCATGTCCGTATCTGAAATTGTCAGCCCTACTGTTGTATATACATTTAGGGGGAAAGGAGAAAAAATAAATAAATAAACAGAAAAATGGAAAGTTGATGCCCCACCTATAAGTTTTTTTTTTTTTTGAAAGGTGTAGATCGATTGGAAACCCACTACCGACTGCACTTCAACCCTTTTTATCGGAAGCATCGCCACTCGGGTTCGAATGAGAGGGAGTGCAGTGCAGAGTCCTTCCTCGCACCTCGTGGAAACTTAATCTCGACTGACAGGCTCGAACCTGTGACCTCGGTCAGGAACCCCACCAAGGTGGGTAAACCTTACCACCTCACTTGCAGTGAGTGGAAATTGAACCTGAGCCTCTTTAAAAAACTCAAACACTTTCCATCACCACTGAACTACAAGGTAATTGGCAAGCCCACCTATGAGTACCAACCAGGTACAACTATTGTACACATTGTTTTGTATTGTATTGTGTGTTATTATTATTGTACACATTGTTTTGTCTGTTATTATTGTACACATTGTTTTGTATTCTTTTGTAGGTTATTATTATATATATCCACAAACAAAACCCTATCCCCGAAACCTTCGCATCATATTCTATTCTTTCATTCTTTGACAAACGGCAAAGCCCATGCAGTCAACAATCGCTAGATTACTTAATCACGGTCGTATAGATCAGCGAAGGTATGTGCCCCGGTGCTGCTACTTCTCAGCTCTGTTTTCCGCAACTCTTCGGCACTTGATCAGGTACCACATCATTCCTCGTTTGTGTTGTATACTTGAATCGTGATAAATTTTTACGTATTTTGAGTAAATATGTTCTTCGTATTGAAAGTTTTAACGAATGTGAGTTCATTCTTTTTAGGTTTCCGATCATCGATTGCAAATTAACAAATGAAATTTTAACTTGCTTTCTCTAACTGTTGTTTCTGTGTTTGGTTTGTTTGTTTTCCATCATGTTCGTGCTTTAACACATGTATTAATCGTTTTCTTGTTTTTTTCTCACCCATTTAACACGTTATTAGTTCATTTATTTGACAAGAACCTTCAACAACCTCACTTAAACTCATCTACACCTTCTCTCCCCCCTTTCGCTCAAACTCCTCCATTGAAATAGTGAAAACCACTCAAACTCGATTAGGTAGCATCATCAAGAACTTATAAGATCCACCAATGAAAAACCAAAAGAAAAAAAATCATTACTTTTTTCGTTTGGTTGACTTAATTACGACGTGTTTCTGAGCTTTAATATGAATTCTACAAATACAAAGTTTGAAACTATTTTCATCTTTCGCCTTCCTGCTCAGTATATATTTCAGGTATGCTTATAATCCTTATAGTTGTGTTTGAATTCAAGTGAAACAATTTACATTTGCAAAAAAAAAAAAAAAAAAAAAAAAACTGATCGAAACCCTTAATAAATCGTACACATTTTCTATTTAGATGGACTAAAAATAAATGCAAATGAAATCTATACTCTCTATAAAGAAGAAATGAATGCTCACGTGGCAATTAGATAGGCTGTCTAACAATACCTGTCTTATGTCATTATTGCATCATAAATCCTTAATTTAAAATCTTTTAAAATACATTTAAAATACAAAAATCAGATTTTACCCCCTTCATTTGAATTTCAAATTTCAAATTCACATCCCTCCAAAATCTGACGTTATTACATCCATTTTCGTATTTCAAATTCACATCCCTCCAAACCCTCACATTATTACATCCTTCCAAACCCTCACATTTCAAATTCACATCCCACTCTCTCTCTACATCCTCTCACACCAGATTCAAATTCATTTCAAAACCCTGGTCTCTCTCTCTTTTTCTTCTTTGTGACACCAGCAACCAAAAAATGATGCCATCTAGAATCGTTCCAAGCTTTCACTGCTGATTCCGACGAAGATGACACCGGAATCCCGACAGTTACAAGAAGAAGTCAGGCCATCACATGGTAGTCAAGCAAAATCGAAATTCTCAACAATTCAGAACTGAAGTTGAAGATTTAGATGGAAATACCCAGACAGATTTTTTTGTGAAACCGATCAATTTACTAGCTTTTAGACTCCTAATCTCGTAATCTGCATTCAGATTTGGATGTTGTACATATAGTTATGTAATATGTAATTAGGTTTAGTTTTCATAATCTGCAATTAGGTTTTAAATTCGTAATCTGCATTCAGATCTTGTTGTTATCCTAATCAGCATTAGGTTTTGTTTTCCTCATCTGTAATTAGCTTTTAGACTCCTAATCTCTAATTAGCTTTTAGACTTCTAATCTCGTAATCTGCATTCAGATTTAGCTGTTGTACCTGTAGTCTTGTAATATTTAATTAGGTTTAGTTTTCATAATCTGCATTCAGATCTGGTTTTTGTTGCACTCGTAATCTACATTTAAGTTTTGTTTTCGTAATATGGGTTTAGGTTTTGGAGGAGACTGTTGAACTTTATTTAGGTCTAACGAGGATGCTCGTGAAATCAACTGTTCATCAAGATTTATGTCAGCTGTTTAGGGTAGATAGCATTCGTTTTTGCTCAACCTGGTAATTCCTATGGTTTTCTAAACTTTTATGTTAGTTTTTGTATGTGTTGGATAACATGTTTGTCTGTTTTTTTTTAACCAGGTGTGTTTACGAGGCTTTAAGAGTGCGAAATCGTGCTGCAAAAAAGCATGCATTAGAAATCCCATTGATATGTGATCATCAAAATAATCCTATAAGAAGCTGGGATTGTGTCAAGGGTGTCCTAAAAAGTGAAGTTCGTCATCCTCTTTTCTTTGCAAGTTCGCAAAGAAGAACCCTCTGCAGGGTGATGAGGGTATAAAACCGTGTTGTTTCTTGTTTTATTTCTCTCATTTTTAATTATTGATTCCTAATTTTGTTTTTTTTGTTCTTATCAGAGATATGGTTTGTTGGGTCTTTTAAGAAGGGGTGGGAAGACTATTCTTCTTCCTCTACGCAATGTAAGGTCTCCTAATTAAGGATCTCACTCAACGAACAATCACTAGGTGTGCGGAATCCACCTAGCAATCACTATCGTAGAATATTGGATCAAGAAACAAGAGAATGAGAATGATATGAGAATACACAAAGTATTCTCAGATAATGAAGATGATGTCACACGCAGCAGCCGCCAATGCACACACAGTATAATGATTAGGGTTGCTTGAGGCACAATCTTTCCACAAAAGAAGTCTCTTTGTTTTTCATTTCACTAAAGAACATATATATAGGGAGAAGTCCTGACTACAAAAGTCAAGACATAAAGGGCCCAAAGCCCAAAACATGAAAACATAAGTCCTGACCAAAGACTAAATTCGGACTAGGTTAAACCTAAGTCCCGACTCCTACAAATAATACTAAATTCGGACATATACATAAGTTCTGACCAAACTTTAATTTCTATAAATTACACAAAAGACCCTTAAACTTTGGAGAGCCAAGACTTATCACACGAAGTGCATTTACACACAATAACCAAAAGAACAAGTTAGAAAAGATAAAAGCGCAACGTTTATTGGCTAGGGAGGATGAAGAAAAAAAGGAAACGGGAAAGGGAAATCAAAGAGGAGGAACAAAGGATAAAAAATTTAGAGGTACGGTGAACAGTATGTTTCCAAAAGACAGACTGTGAAGAAAAACGTACCAGCAAGAGGAAGAAAGCAAAGGTGACTGATCTGTACATAAGGGAGTATAGAGAGAGCTTGGCAGCTGAGGTATGTTCTACAGCTGTCAAGCTCTCTCTATATTTACACTACGAAGCGAAAGAACAGAGAGGGCTAGGGGGCCGAAAAAGGAGGAGAAACTAGTCGAATAAAAAAATAATTTTAGCATTTTTTAATATTTGTCTTAAGTTGCAATGGCTGCTCAACCCTTCCCCCTTCAATTAGGCCATCATTTTGACCTAATAATCTTTTCTAATGGCGCTTGGAATGTTATTCGTAATCGGAATCAATATACGTCTCAATACACGGTGAGAGAAGCTGTCGCTGTCAGTTTCAATCTCACATTCGAAGAGCTAGCTAATTTAGCTAGAGAAAATAGTGTGCACTATGGTACCGTTACACCGCTTCGATTGACATATCGGCGGCGGGATGAAGACGGCCACTGGCAACCTATCACAATTCGCACAGTAGACCAGTTCAACTACTTCAGAAACATGGCAAGAACACAACCTGCCAATAGAAATATGAGTCTATTTGTTGAGGTTGACGTTGCACATGTGGAGGGTGGAGGTGGAGCAGCGAAGGGTCAAGCAGGCATGCTATAGAGATGTAATTTTTAGATCGTCTTTTGTTGTTAGATGTTGAAACTTGATGCTAGTTGCTAGTTGTCTAATTTAGGCTCGCTGTATTAGTTTATCATGCATGTCAAGAAATAGTATGAGTTAAGATATAATGTTTATAACAATTACCTTAAGAACCAGGCAACTTTCAATCCGAATGACCTGTTTGGCTACTTTTCTGTTTTAGCTGAACTATTTACTTGACTTATTTGACCCGCTCCAATACATAAATAATGCAAATTGACCTGTTTATATGTAAATGGATCGAATTTGGCACATTTACATCAAAATATTGAAGACTTTATTGCTAAAGCTTCTGTTCAGTTTCTATTCATCACCAGAGTTTTTAAATCTACATAAAAGAACTAAACTTTCATAAATAAACGTTTGGGTGCATGTTTTACGGTAAGAAAATGCATGTGGTTGCATCGATGAGGTGAAATTTGTGTTCTTTCTTTTTAATGTCTGCTAATTTTGAAAGTGACATGCATTTTAGATGTGACTTGATTGCTTAAAGTTGCACCTTACCTTTCGTTCTGCTACTAGTCTAGTCGTTGAACTTTCAAAAGTTCTTTTCTAAATCATGCATGTTTATTGTGTTACCAGATTAGTCCTTGAACTTTCATAGTAGTCAGAGTTACAAGGTTCACAATTAAAAGAATTAATACCATTTTTACATGGAAAGATCAAGGAAAAGATATAAAAACTTTAATAATCCAATAATTAAAAACGTAAGATCAGTGGCGAAGGGTAATGGGTGCCCGGGGGTGCACCCGCCCACCCCAATATTTCGGTTAAAAGTGTATATGGTCGGATTTTTCGTCTGAAAATTTTAAAAATTATATAGGATCGCCCACCCATTATTTTTCCTAAATAATGGGTAGTTTGGTAAATATATTTCAACTCTTATTTTATTTGTTTAACCCTTGATTACCGACCACACAATAAAATTAATATCTCACAAATAGCTTCACGATTTACATAGAAAAAGAAATTGCTGATAGGTTTGATTCGGAAGACATATTTGATGAATTCCGGGCTGAGTTGTAATTTTTTGTCCAGGTTCCATTTATCTCGTATCATTATATATATATATATATAGGTCTTTTGTTTGTTATACAATATTTAGTTTTTCTATTTGCAAGAACAGGTCCTTTGAATGAATGATTTTTTTTAGTTTTATTTGAAACTATTATTATTTAACCTGACCTGAATTGAATAGCCGACCTGACCCGACCCGGCCCGAAACATAATGATAGGAAAAAATTTTCGGGTTCTATCACTTTACGCCCACTCGAAACTTTTGGTCAAGCTCCGCCACTGCGTAAGATTAAGTCAACTGTCTTGGACATGAGTGTGTAACTAATTTTTTTTTTTATTTTGAAGCTTTGGCCTTCATGGCGTGATGTTTTGCTTACAAGTGGTCACATAGAATGGCTATTAGGGTTGTATGGTGTATTGAGGGAGAAATTCTCCGGTAAAGGCTACTAGATTGACTGTCCTCTTGCGGTTTCTGCTCGCAAACTCATAGTACAACTTTGCTCTCTACAGGAACTATATTTTCATCTGGTAACCCTTTCTTCTATTTAAACATTGAAAAGAATTGATTAATTTGGCTTATATTAAAACTAACACTTTTTTTAATCATAGATGCTGGTGCTTCTCAAGAGAAGCATCTTCTGCAACTATTATCTGGAATCGTTCAATTGATTCATCCTCCTGATGTTATTGCAAAAGCAATTGAAAGTGGAGGAAGTGAGAGGTAGTATATCTACTGGTGACAAAAACAGGGGGGGGGGGGGGTTACGCATATAAGGGCGGGTCGAATTTGGTTGACCTGAAATATAATTTTTCTGACTTTTTTCTCTCTATGATATTGTGCTTTACACAATTTCGTTTTGTTCAATGAGTGGCTTGATGGATGCCGTGGACTATTATCCATATCTGCTGTTACCAATCCAGTTTATTTGATGATCTCTTGAAACACATAAGGTAAGTTAAATGTGTTTATCTAATAGTATTAGCACTTTAATCAACTCTACAAATATTTATTTACCGTTTTTTACCTGTTTGATGTTCAGGCCTTTTGGTACACTCAGTTTGTTGTTTGCCTTGATGTGTGAAGTTATTAAAGACCTTATGACCAAAGATATGGACGAAGAACCTTGGAGTTGGGTTGCACGTGATATATTACTAGATACCTGGATGACACTTTTAACAGTAAATAGTTAATATGCTCAATTCCAGCGTATGATACTTGCTACAACAATGGTGGCTTTGTACTAACTAGTGGGTTACCACCCGCACTTTGTAGCGGGTTCGAAACGTAGATAAAAATAAGCAAATCGCGAGAGTTAAAGTTTGATGTTTAGTCAAGGGACTATACACCAATGTGGTGGTGGTCCATTGGCAAAGGCAGAGCCTTTAAAAACACGTAGGTTGGGAAGAGGGAAGTCTTAGGTTCAAGTCCAAGTGTCCAACAATCGACATGGGATTAAAAGAAATTAGCCGTTTAAAAAAAAGTAGGGGCAAAACATGTAAAGTTGAGGGGCTAAAGTTGTTTCTTATTAAATTTGGGGTGCTAAAGTTGTATTAGTTAAGGGGTAAAACATGTCATTATTAAAGTTGTGGGGCTAAACATGTCATTATTAAAATTGAGGCATATTAAAGTTGAGGGGCTAGAGTTGTTTATCATTAAAGTTGAGGGTCTAAAGTTGTTTATCATTAAATTTGAGGGTCTAAAGTTGTTTATTGTTAAAGTTAAGGGGCTAAAGTTGTTTATTATTAAAGTTGAGGGGCTAAAATGTCATTATTAAAGTTGAGGGGCTCAAATTCAATATGTCTTCCTTAAAGTTGAGGGGATAAAGTTGGTTGATGTGACAAAATAGCATATTTATAATATATATGAGGGTTATTGGATTTTATCACCTCCAACTATCGGTCTTTGGCCGTTGCCACCCCCAACTAACACTTTGACACCCGGCACCTCCAACTTGACTTTTAGTTTGTGCTGGCACCACTCTATTAACAGATTACTAACAGAGTTAGTTTCTGATCCTACGTGTCACAACCTAGCTTACGTGGATAGGAAAACATGGCGAACACGTGGCACTATAAAAACCCTTATAAAAACCCTGCATTGTTCTGTTATTCAATTTTCCAAACAAGCAGCCAACAACGGCGGACAGAACACTAGACCTAAGACTATGGGGTATGGGGCGGGGGTTTGGGCTTGGGTTGGGGGAAAACGCCCAAGCCACCACCCCGGGTGGGCTTGGGTTGGGGTGTGGCCCTTGGGGCTTGGGTTTCAAGCCGGGCGTGGGGCGGTCTTGACATCCTAGCAGGCTTGCTTCTCGCTGACCCCCCCATGTCATAGCGGGTCATATGAAAAGTTTGAATTTTAAATTCAAATCGTTTGGCTTGGCCAAGCGGTCACCCCGACATCCCCTGTAAATAACCCCAAACCCCACCATGTGGTCCATCCCAAACCCCACCGTGTGGTCCATCGTAAACCATCGCTATCCCCCGCTACCCCATCGGCTACC
The DNA here is from genome assembly GCF_002127325.2 of Helianthus annuus. NCBI lineage: Eukaryota > Viridiplantae > Streptophyta > Magnoliopsida > Asterales > Asteraceae > Helianthus > Helianthus annuus. The sequence continues at coordinate 15,965,625 of NC_035447.2, read as the reverse complement.
CACTTCATCTACGAACCCGCTACCCCAAGCCGAAGAACATGGCATCCTGGACCCACGAGGAAGAATTGGCTCTCGTCACAAGCGTCGTTGACGCTATGAAGGGGCGGCCACCGGGCCAAACAAAATATTGGCCAGAAGCATTCGCAACCTACCGACATAACGTCGGTAACGACCACCACAACCTCAACGCGTGCCAACATAAATGGCGCGAGCTACGGCCCCAAGCTCGACCGTTTCAAGGCTTACTACGAAGCCGTTCCGAGCGGCGAGTTAAGCCACGAGTACCGGGTGACGGTGGCGAACATAGAGTTTCGAGGCAAGGAGCGAAAGGCGTTCGACAAGATCGACCTTTTTGAAATTTATTTAACGCTCTAGGTTTGTTATTTTGTAATTTTTAGAAATAATGTAATTTTTAGGAAATTATGTAATTTTTAGAGTTAATTGCCATTTTAGTCCCTGAGGTTTGTCCAAATTTGCCATTTTAGTCCAAAAAGTTTTTTTTCACCTTTGGGTCCCTGACTTTTCCGTTTTGTTGCCATTTTGATCACATACCCTAACTCCATCCAAAAATTCCATTTGTAACCAGGGGTATTTTGGGAATTTTCATTTTAAACCTTTTCAATTGCTATTTTGATCCAATTCTAAAAAATCAAAAAAATTCTAAAAAATTCAAAAAATTCGAAAAAATCCAAAAAATTATAAAAAATAAAAAAAATATATAAAAATAAAAAAAAATTCTAAAAATAAAAAATATTCTAAAAAATCATAAAATTTCTAAAAAATCAAAAAGTTCTAAAAAATAAAATAAAATAAAAAATTCTAAAAAAATCAAAAATCCTAAAAAATAAAAAAAATGTAAAAAATAAAAAAAAATTAGAAAAATCATAAAAATTCTGAAAAATAAAAAAAATCTTAAAAATTCTAAAAAAAATAAAAAAATCTAAAAATACTAAAAAATCCAAAAAATTCTAAAAAATCAAAAGAATTCTAAAAAAAACAAAAAAAACAAAAGAATTCTAAACCACAATCTCATGCCGATTAAGTCCCAACTCGATTCTTTGATTCGCGAAGGCTCGTTAGAATGGAGAAATCTTTGTGAGAAAGTAAACCTTTTTTCATGTAGACTTTCAATACGAAAAAGTGGTCATTCCAGCTTACTATGTAGACTTGTGGCTCTAACTCGTGACTAATCTCATCCCACATCGAAAGACATCGAGCCATGCAAAAAGTCGAAACTACGCTCTACAACTTCTTCAGGGTGGAAAAACCAGATAAACGATTTCGCGGGATTGACCGATAACGGGCGTAAATTGGCTTCCAGAATGGTTTCGAGATCAAGTGTTTATCGGAAAACCGGGCCATGTAAACTTCATTCTCACAAAGATTTCTCCATTCTAACTAACGAGCCTTCGCGAATCAAAGAATCGAGTTGGGACTTAATCGGCATGGGATTGTGTTTTTAGAATTCTTTTGATTTTTTAGAATTTTTTGGATTTTTTAGTGTTTTTTTATTTTTTAGATTTTTTTTAGAATCTTTTTGATTTTTTTTAGGATTTTTTTGATTTTTTAGATTTTTTTTTAATATTTCAGAATTTTTATGATTTTTTTTATTTTTATAATTTTTTTTGATTTTTTAGAATCTTTTTTATTTTTTAGGATTTTTTTTGATTTTTTAGAATTTTTTGAGTTTTTAGAAATTTATGATATTTTAGAATTTTTTTGATGTTTTAGATTTTTTTTATGATTGTTCTTTATTTTTTATATTTTTTTTGGGTTTTTTAGAATTTTTTAGAATTTTTTTGATTTTTTAGAATTGGATCAAAATAGCAATTGAAAAGGTTTAAAATGAAAATTCCCAAAATACCTCTGGTTACAAATGGAGTTTTTGGATGGAGTTAGGGTATGTGATCAAAATGGCAACAAATCGGAAAAGTCAGGGACCCAGATGCGAAAAAAAACTATTTGGACTAAAATGGCAAATTTGGACAAACCTCGGGGACTAAAATGGCAATTAACTCTAATTTTTAGGATTATGTAATTTTTAAAATTTTAATGAAGTTGTAGGTTTTTTCTATAAATGTTATGTGATTTTTATAAATTTTTTGTAATTTTTTTTTGAATATTCTGCCACGCAGTGCACCCAACCCACGCCCCGTCATACCCCAAGGACACGTAACTAGGCGGTAGGGGGGCTCTCATTTCACGTGTCAACAAATGCCCCAACCCAAGCCCCACCATACCCTCATCTCCGCAAAAGGCCTCAACAAAGTCAATCTCGTCAGAAAAAAGGACGTATGCGCCGTCGTTTACATCAACGACACCAAGAATCAAGACCAGAAACAAAAAACTCTGGTCGATAACAACGGAGACGCAAACCCTAACTGGACCTATTCGATGAAATTTATGATCAACGAATCTGAAGCGCTACAGAACCGATCTACTCTTATTGTGAAGATCTGAGTATCGATCTGCTCTATGTTTCGATTCTCGATCCGTTCGTTTGTTATGACGTCATCATCATCATCATCATCTTCATCATAGTACCAACGTGACCTAACTGAAACTGAGATCGATTCAACGAACTAGTTACCGAACTCCGGAGTCTTCATCGTAGTACCAACGTGACCTCGCATATGGAACGTTTTGTTTTGTGTGGATTAGCGTAAAAGAGAGTAGATACCATGGAACCATGTCATCATGTCCACGTAATTGATAAAGTGTCACGAATTCGCCATGTCATCTTGTCCACGTTGTTAGATATTTTAGTGTAATCGGGGATTGACTTGGTGATCAAAGCGAATTATACTACACACCAAGCAAGTTAGGAGGTGCGGGAGTGCACGCTTGTTTGAGTTATTATAATTCGAAGTGTACGGGCGGAGCCCGTACTCTACGGGGTTCCAAGGGGGCAGTGCCCCCTTGGCGGGGGTCCGGAGGCAGCGCCCCTGGGAGCAGGGTCCAAGGGGCGGCAGCCCCTGGCGGGGTCCAAGGGGCAGAGCCCCTGGCTGGGGTGGAGCTGTATCAGAAAAATTTATTTTTTGGAATTTATCACGTTTTTTGAAATGATAAAAAACGGCAGTTTTTGGGCAAATTTCGTCTGAAAAATAGAGGTAACTGCCTAATGGCAGTTACAACCCCAAAACCAAATTCGTAGACAGTTTTGATCATTCTCTTCTGGTTCATACAATTTCACGAAATACATACCCTGGTTCAATTTTCTCAAAATCAGAGTTGTATCCGATTGAATTATTCGGGTGAACCACCGAAATAATTTGATCTGAGAGTGATTACACGCCTCTCTGATCGTCCGGTTTCTGAAATTTCCCCAACACACGTAAGCTTGGTTGTGACATGTAGGATTAGAAACTAACTCTGTTGGTAACGAGTTAACAGAGTGGTGCCAGCACAAACTAAAAGTCAAGTTAGAGGTGTCGGGTGTTAAAGTGTTAGTTGGGGGTGGCAAGGGCCAAAGGCCAATAGTTGGGGGTGATAAAATCCAATAATCCTATATATAATGCATGACGTGTTTTGCTATGTTTTACCATTGTCTTACAGGAGACGAACACTTCTAGTGTGACATCATTGCTTCCACCAGAAGGAATAAATGATGCCGCCAATCTTTTTGCCCTAATTGTAGAATCAGAACTAAAGGGTTTACTTTTTGCAGCGTTTACTTTTTGTTTGTCATAAGTATCGTTTAGTTTGATATTGTACTGCGAATAATTCAGCTACATCAGCAAGTGTAGAGAAGGAAGAATACTTTCAAGCTTCTGTAGCTGGTAACTTACCTCTACTTGTCTCATGTCATGATCAGAGGTGACGATGTTGACCCATGATCAGAGGTGCCGATAACCGACGTGTTGATGTTGGTAGAGAGACTACTGATACTAGAGGTTCGCCTCCTGACAGGTGGCATGATGCTGGGAAAACTACTCCTGGTCTCGAGGCTCGGCGTGATAGCAAATGGTCATCTAGGTGGGGCCCAGATGAAAAAGACAAGGAACCCCGACCCGAATAGCGAACAAATGTTGAAAAGGAAGATAACCATAACCATAATGAAACTCAAACACATTCAACCACCACAAGATTAACATCTGAGCGTGATCCAGAACCCCGTGATAAATGGAGACCCCGCCACAGGATGGAGGCAAATTTTACCGGACCGGGTTCATTTCGGGCTGCACCTGGATTCGGGCTAGAGAAAGGACGGGCTAACGGTTTAACCACCGGCTTTACTATTGGACGTGGCAGGTCTAGTGGACCTACTGAGAATAATGATAGTGTACCTGGCAAGCCCGGTGTTTCTGCTGGCGTGTTTCTTTATCCAAGGGGAAAACTTCTTGATATATACCGTACACAAAACTTGACCCGTTTTTTGCTAACATGCCTGATGAAATCATGCAAGTTTCTCCAATAACACTAGTGAATGTTGTCTAACCGCTTGCTTTTATTGCTCCTGATAAAGACGAAGAGGTATGCTAAACCGCTAAAACATCCTCTCTGTCACTGACTTTTTATCTGTATGACTTTATCTAGGGTTGCAAACGAACCGAACGTTCAGCGAACAGTTCGTGAACCGTTCGGCGGGAAGTTTGTTTGTGTTCGTTCCTTTAGTTAAATGAACGAACATGAACAAAGGCCATGCTCCTTCGTTTATGTTTGTGAATGTTCGGTAACATCTTCGTTTGTGTTCGATAGTATAATTAGTGTTTTCAGTTTTTATATTTTATTTAAATACTTTGAAATTCTGTCAAGTAAAATATTTAATAAGTATTGGTGTATTATATATTATGTTCATGAACGCTTGTTTGTGTTCGTTTTTTTCCATGTTTGTTCATGAACGTTCGTTTGTGTTCGATGCCTAAAATTAACAAAGGAACACGAACACCTTCATTTCCTTAACGAACGAACACCAACATAAAGTGTCTAAGATCTCTGAGAGCACTTGCATTTTACCACTGTAATGAAAGAGAGGGCGGTAGAGATGGGCTAGGTCCACATGGTACAAGCTATACAGAATTTTCAGGATGGCATTCTTAGTAAATTTTTGCGATCGTTAATGCAACTAATTCTCTTTGAGGATTACAGGTAAGATGCAACTCTGTAGTGTTGACCTTTTTGACGGATTGTGTAAACTGCAAAATACAATCTTTTAATTTTATATTTCTTTTTCATAATTATATGATTTAAATCTTAAATTTGTGTGGTTGCAGCATGGGTCTTGTAGGAGGTGCAGCTGATGCTCTTTTCCCGCTAATCCTATGTGATCATGGTCTTTACCAGGTATCTCTACTTACTTTCTTTTGAAGTTCATTCTGTTTTAGTTTTCCTTTTATTTGTTACGAAGAAAACGGGTCAAAGAGGACGAATGATTTTTGAGCGGGTTGATTTGGGCTTTTGTTGTATTGCTAGCAGAAAACGGGTCAAATAGGTCAAAACACCCAAAATGTATTTTAAATGCATACGTCTTAAATCAATTTACTGAAAAAATTCATATACAGTACTTGTAAGGTTTTAATAATAACTAGTTTAATACCCGTCCGGTGGACTGGTTACGCTAACAGCGTAACAAACAAAGATAATCTATATTGAGGCTGTTTGGGATCGCTGCTCCTTTTCCTTTTCTCCTTCGATCTCTCTCTCTCTTTCTCATTTTCACAACCATCTAACTTTTCCTTTTCTTCTTTTCAAACATAACGGGCAGCTGATATCAGCATTATGAACACCTCTTCGAACCAGAGCTGACAAAGTAGGTATCGCTTAAATAAAAATCATTTTGCTTAAATGAAAATGAAAAATACGATGATCAACTTCTGAATTATCAAGAGGTGGTGGTTATCCAGGTACTTTGGGCTGCATCTATGTGTGACCAGATTCAATCGATTTAAAAAAAAAAAATTCTGATTAAAAAGTATATCATTAGAATAATAATCTAAGTTTTTGAAATAAAACAACTTATGAGGATTTATGCCTTTTGGGTGAATTCCGACCCATTTGACACGTTTCCATCTTATGCACCCAAATCATAACACCATAGAAGAAAAATGGAGATGCTCATCAGCACATACAACATTGCTTGTTGCATAAGGTGGTGGTTCTAATCCACCTACAGTTGCATGCATTGAAACAATATACGAAATCTGGTCAGATAGAGTTTTCTTTGTGTGGGTCTGCAAAATGAGTAACATTAAAACCCATATTATTGGGAAACCATTTTGAGCAGCTAGTGACACCAGGAAGACGGACTGACATGTAAACTTAGAATTCCACAGTTTAGTTATTAGACATGATAAGTAATGAAACGGATCATCACCTGCATACGTGGAACTACTACCCATATAGGAATTGTCAGCAACACATTGGCACACCTAAACAAATAAAAAAAACATAAAATGTTTATATGAGGTACCAATGTAAAACTTACGTAAGTGACCGGTTCCAAGAATCCAACAGAAGTGTATATGTTGATAAGACTTGGTGAACCCTTTTGTGATTAAAACATCTCCACAATATAACGGTGTTCTGTCAATGCTCAAGAATGCCTTTAGACCTTCCCACCTTTGTCATGAAAGAAAACAAAACAAAAATTGTAATTTTCTATTGGATGCATACCAATATCATATAGGGTAGTAAATATGAATTTACATGAGCTTTTTAACCCATGTTTCAGTTCCTATTGTTGAACATATAACATCAAGCTACAAAAACACCACCAAATTGAAAATAAATCTTTCATTTTTTATTGTGGAAATTGCACATCAAGCTAGCTTTCAAAGAGGAAAAGTATCTTACTTGACCATTGTAAACTCACTGTGTCCCAAAGAAGGAAAAGCCTTTTCTAGCTCTAATTTCAGACTCTGCAAGAAATAAGTTGATTGTACATGAATTAAAGAGGTCATCAGTAGCCAACTAAACGTACAAGCTATGAAGAACTTCTCGTATATCTTTATATGTAGCTCAGATAAAGAAATACCAATAAACAAAACAAAGATAAGATGAACTGACATGTTTAATAAGAAAATTATTTTCTAATTAGTAGTACCTGGATGTCGATGTCAATATCTTTCATCTTGTGAGTGACTCTAAAAAGATTATCCATAGTTGATACCAACTCAGCCTCGAGTCGTGCTCATGCTACATCCACCTGACCCCTGAACATGTTTCGACCCACTATTCAACAATACCCCTGCCTCTGGTTTCAACAATAACAAAATATAACTGAGTAAAATGTAAAGTAAAACTAACTGAGTAATCAACCTACAAACACATCAGTAAAATGTAAAGTAAAACTAACTGAGTAACTGCTGCTTCTAAATGTGAAGAAAGAAAAGCTGGCGATATACCTCGATATCAAATATTGTTGTTCGCAACACATAATCCCAGTTGACTAACCGTAAATCTCTGAGGTGAAGGCAAAAGATAATCCTCTTTTAGTCAAACGATAACTTGAGGAAAACTAATGTCATTATTAAATAAAACACATGCAAAATAACAATACCTATATATAAGACCCTCCTTATAAAGCCTGACAAAAGCTTCTGTAACAGCATTTGACCTTTTGTCATCCATTGTAAAACACTACCATAAAACAAAACATAAAGTTTAGAACTCATAATGAGGCCAGTTTCCAAACAAATGAAAGAAATAAGACTTTACAGTACAAGTTTATTAGTTTTTACCTCACGTGACCAATCTAGAGATGCACCCAACGTCGAAGTTGTTTTAGTATCGTGCCCCCATACTCATCTTTCCACTTCCATACCTTTTATCAATACCAAAAAGATAGAAACTTTTCAGAAGTAAATCAAACCATTATAATGTCCCATTTGATGCTAGATAAATAAAGTATCACTTATTATAGAATGATGTAGTATAAAGAAAGTCAAACTCACCTCCGATACAAAATTCTCTCGGCCCACATCATGACGGGTCAATTTCTTTCTCTCATTAGTTTTTTCTCCACCACAACCTATCAATGAGGCAGTGTCAGTTAAATAAATAAGTTAGCCATATATCAAATGTGTTTTTTATATATACAACCGTTACTTGTCTGGGGATACAACTAGTGAGCTCCTTTGACCGGTGCTTGTGACCCTACGGAGAGCACCAGGGCTTGCATTTGTGGTCCGCCTGTATGATGAAAATAATTAAGATTTTATCAACTTCAGAAATAAGCGAGAACCCACCATATGAACTTCATCTGTATTTTGTTCAGCCTACACAGCCAAAAAAATTTCATTAACTTCGTAAACTGGAAATGTTTCCAACATATGAATCAAATATTCTAATATCAGACACCCTCAGCATGATCCAATGGACAAGAATGATTTGAAGGGTGGTTAGACTTAATGGGTTTAAAATATATATATATATATATATATATATATATATATATATATATAGTTCCTACAAATACAATGAATAATCTTTATAACATTTTATGATTAGTCATTAGCCACGTAGTATTCAACCGTAGAATAATCTTTAGTGCCACAATACAATGAATGAAAAAAAAATCATCTTATATCTAGAAACAAATTAGATAAATGCAACTAAACAAAAACTCACCACTGCACACCTTAAGCCAATCAAATCCTTTCCTAAACAATACATACAAACAACCAACATAAGCTACATTTAATATACAAAGTACACAACTTAAATATTTATATAAAATTTTAAAATGCAAACATAAACAAATAAAACCTTCAAGGCATGAGGAATGGCATCAGCTTGTATTTTAGAAGGATTTTTCCATCCCAAACTATCACAAGCCTCAATCAGTTCGTCAACAATTCCAAGTTCTTTGAATGATTTCACTTCTTCTCTCTCTTCTTCCATTTTTCAATGTGCAAAAAACATAAACAAATACCATAAATTGTTATATTGAAACAAAAAAAGATCAACAAAGTGGTTATTAACAAATTTTATAGGAGAACATTGTCAATCACCAGTAAACAATAATATTTTAGTTGCTTCTTGTAGAAATCAAGCTTTAGACAACTATATGGACAGATTTTTAGGGTTTGAAGAGGCTTACCGATCGGAGGCGGCACCGGCGACGTGTAAATTTAGGTACAGCGGGAAATTTAGGTACCGACTTCGATGAAATTATAATAGCCGTTAGCGATTTTACCCTATTTCATCCGATTTCAAACAATAAAAACTATAATCACAAGAAACCCTAACGAAAATCTAGATACTTACCAGATCGCGAATGAAGAACGCTTGAATGTAGGTTTGAGATAAAGGATTTAATGACGGAAGCATCTTTGTGTTTCTGTGTATATATGATAGCATGTATGGAGGAGAATATGTTATATAAGATCGGTTGGCAACTACATTTACCCATGTCCCAGTTTTGTAGCAACCGTGTTTAGTGGGAAAGATGGGCCGGAAAATGAGGGGCGTACAGAACCGCCCAGAACTGCCACAATAGCAGTTAAAAATAGGAGTTTAAAGGGTCAAGATTTATTTTCAGCATGATCCAATGGACAAGAATGATTTGAAAAGTAACTTCCATTTAATGGGTTCCATATATATATATATATATATATATATATATATATATATACACTAGGTTATCACCCGCGAACTTCGCGGGCAGGAAAATTTAATTTAGATTAATCGAATTATGTCATTAAATAAAATAAAAAGACATGTTTTGAAATATTATTTTGTTTTATAATTGTTTTGTATTGACAATTACAGCTGAGATAATTTTAATGTATGTATGATGTGTGTAAGCTTGTATATTTGAGCTTTCATCAGTTTACAATTTTTATAGGCCGGTTTTTATTGAGTGGGTTAGACCACTGGGAACCCTCATATTAGTGGGCTAATGACAATATGACACTGCTTATTAGGTCAAAGATTTGTATACAACTTTCCACGTTGGCTTCGCTTTTTCAAATTGTCCCTCCCTAAGTGCCAGGTGGCCTTCGTAGAAACATGTAACCTGGCTGATCTTTTAAGACTGTTAATATATTTTTCCCGCTTTTATATGTGTATATATAATTTTTGAGGCTACTTGTAATCGAGTTTCACCTTTTTAACCAGATCCTTGTGTTTTGTCTTTGATAAGTTGTTGATAACCTATAAAAAGTGGAAATAATCAAATATAAAATGTTATATCCAATCCAAATATGTCAATTTACCCGTAACTGAGTTGTACTTCAAACTAAACTTTACTTATAATTGAGCAAAAATCCAAAACTATTGTAACTATTTACCCGACACAATCTGACACGAAACACCCTGACTCTAATTTAGTTTGATTACAATTTGGTCAACCATGTTTCACTTTCTTTACCAAAGTTGTTGTAGTTGCTTAATAGAAAAGAAATGGCACAACAAATGCATAAGATAAAACATAAATTTAGTTTTTCAAATACGTATATAACAACATCTATTTGTCACACCCCGATCTCCACGTGTCACCGGTGGGCCCGGTGTGGGGTATCGTGACGTAGTTGATAACATCATAGTCAAACAACACAATTTATAAATGCACAGCGGAAGCAAAAGATAATATATTACAATCCGAATATAAAGTAATATCAAGTATTACAACGGAAAGTAGAGGATCCACAGGCGGATCTTAAAACTTAAATGTTGTTCAACAGACTTTAGGCGCCTAGAACTTGCAAGATTCCTTATTAACGCCCTGAGCAGCTTCCAGCCTAATACGTACTTGTACCTGTCACTTAGACTTTGGAAAATACGTCAGTTTTCTCTGGTAAATACACTCAACTGACTCATTTGAAAAGAGTTTATGAAAATTGGTTTAGGCGCACAAGGCACAAAACTATTTTGACATTTGATTAAAATGCACAAGGCAAGATTAATCTTTTATACTTGGGACAAACTATATCTCATGTTATCAGTTTTACATAACTTGCTCTACATACGGGGCCCGGTTCTATGCCAGTTCAAGATTAACCGACACAACACTATTCCCCTATTGGGAATCCCTTATTGGGTATAATCAATTAATAAGCATAAAGCATCTGTCAGGTGTATGCCTACACCCCGTGCTTAGGTCGTGGCCATTGCATTTAATGAGTCAAGGATATTCAGGACACGGTCGCATTAACCCCCAATGTTTCAGTTAAGCAATACGAATTAAAACAGGTAATTTGGATTTCCCGACTCATTGGTCTTCGAATCCCATACCTGACCATGCGGTATTTATATTACCGTATCCCAAGCCCGTAATAGGGAAAATAAGTTAAGAGTATTTACCTGAGCTAGCTCCTGTCTTATATAGCAAGAATTATAATAACTCAGCCGTATTCACTTAAGTAAGCGTAGGTACAATTTACCGGAAGGCTCTAGTCTGGAACGATGGTATAAATAACCAATTAGAATACTAACGGGTCTTTAATTAAGTTTAAGCTTAGACCGGTTAGTTTAAGGATGATACGGTTCAAGCGCACGATTAAGCGAAGACCGGATAGAATGTGATTTAGACCCGACAAGTTTGAATACTTGTATAATATGGGTATACTAAATACATTCTGGATTTTGAGACAAAAATGATAACGTTTGACCTGTTTCGGTCAATTTATGCAAACTAGTTACATAAACCGAACCGAGCGCTAAAAGAGCGTTACGGGTAGGCAAAAGAGTCATATGCAAGTTCCCTGATATAATATGCTTTAAATATGATATAATATCAGCAAGTTATGTTCTATTATGCCCCGAATAAATTTAAACTCAATTTATGCCTCATAAGGGCATTTTGGTCATTTAAAAGATTATAAAGGAGTTAAATTGGAAATCTGAGTTACGGGTCTGATTTATACAGTAAATATACTTAGTTTGACATGTTATAATAGTAGGGTATGACCCGTATAAAAACTTATCATTTAAATTCAAACTATGCACCGTAGGGGTATTTTAGTAATTTCACAAGGGCCAAAAATGTCAAAACTGGAAATCTGAGTTCAAAGTCTTATACTTACTGTTATTATATGAAAGTATGCTAAATACATCAGTAGGTATAAGTCTTATATGTTTAATATGAGTATAACGCTTACTATGCGTTAAAAAACGCTAAAAATGCGATTTAGAGCCGTTTCCGGGTTTTTAAAAGAACGCTGAGATTTTTATATTTCCAGAATGCTCAAAATAATTTATTTAACAAATAAAATCAGTAGAAAAAGGTTTGGGGTCAAAAAGACTTATAAAACTCATTTTATGGCTTAAACGGTCAAAACCGGCATTAACCGAATCAACTTAGCGACCTATGATACGATCAGCCAAAAAATTAAATAAAAATCTTCAAAAATCCCAAAATATTATATAACATCAGTGGGTAAAAAGTTTTATATCAAAAAGTGGCCTCAAATAGGTTATATGCGAAATGCGCCGTTTATTTAACATAAAGATATAGTTTTACGATATCGGCCATAACTCAAAATCTGGACCACCAACTGATCTCAAATTTTCGGTGCAAGTTTATAAATCAGTAATAAAGATTTCTACTCTTTCACTTTTCCAAAAATCACGTTTTATATCAAAAAGGGCAAAATAGTCAACTTTAAGCATGAATCGGAAACATGCATATGAATCGGTTAAGCATAGACTCAAGATGTAAAAATTCCAGAGAGTTAAACTTAAATGAAAATGGTCAAAAATAAACTCTAATATAGATCTCAAACATGCATGCATGGATCCGAATCGAGAGTCAACGAAAAAGTCGTTTTATAAGACTTTCGGTTCCGATCCGAGTTTATACTAAAGATTGTCGAGTTGATTATGGTAAAACACATTCTTATATTCATTATAAGTTATTTTTGATGATCAAACTGATTGCATGTCATCTACACTACCATTTATGCTATATTTCGCAAAAACGATTTCTGTTGACTTTATAAGAACATCTTTGACTCGACAAATAGCATGCTTAGAGTGGGAATCAGAGAATACCCTTTTGAGGGTTTGTTTCCCACATAAATACCAACTTATAAGTGGTTTCAATTTGAGAAATGACAGAGCCAATTTCGTTTAATCGAAAAGTCAAACTATATGAACAACGGTTTGACTTTTAACTAATAATCTATGCTAGAACGGATTAGAGGATGATATGAATGCTTACAAAGGTCCTAATGAAGCCTAGATAACACTAGGAAGTTGCCTTGTCGATCAGATGCTCCTGGAATTGCCTTGTGAGTTATGAAAGTTTGCTTGTGTTCTTGCTTACTACCCAAGACCCTCAAAATGTGAAGCTTTGATCTGATATAAATGGGAATTCAGGTGTATGGAGAGGCTTCCAGGTGTCCAATGTTGCATGTCCTTCAATTGGTGCAAATGGGAGGTGATGATAGCTGTTAAGCACTCACAAAACAGAACCAAAAACCAATTTTCGCGATTTTCTGATGCTGGCAGGGTCACGCGGCCCGCTTAAGGCAGCCCAGGCGGGCCGCCTAAGGTCTGCAGATCCCAAACTTTGCTTAAAAGTTGCAGTTTTGGTCCCTGTTCTTCGGTTACGATGATTTGGCCATTTATTTTGACTCGTAAACCCTCAAACTTGGTTTTTAAGAACCTTGGGACATTTACCAACATGGTAATGTCCTTGGTTAACTTTGCGCTCAACCGAAAAGCCATGAAATTCGACGTTGACGCTTTTAACCCCTCAAGTACGGTTTTGGCCATAACTTCCTCATACGGTAACGAAACTTCGTGAAATTTTTACCACATATTCTAGTGAGTATATTTTAGTGTTACCAACCTTCGGGTCTGCCAAAAGATCACTCAGAGGTATAAATTCAACATGTTGACACTTTTGGCCCCTGTAGTTTGTAATTCCTCACTTTCGTGCAATTTCCGCTTCGTATGATCCATGATCCATCCGTTTAAGGTTATAAACATTATGTAGGGTTATCATAGAGTCTATTTATCCATTGTTGACACTTTGGACCCTTACGTTCCATAGTTTTCACCGTTTGTCAACTTTAGTCCCTCTAGAGTTTGTTTTCGCATATGCAAAGCCTATGACACGTGCCAATACATTATTGGACGTAAATTTTCGAGGTGTTACATCCTCACCCCCTTAAAAGAAATCTCGACCTTGAGATTTACTGAAATAAATGAGGATATTTCTCTTTCATCGTGGATTCCACTTCCCACGTATATTCGGGACCTCTACGGGCATCCCACATGACCTTGACAATAGGTACATGCTTCCTTCGAAGCTTCTTCACCTGTCGATCCTCAATCGACAACGGTTTTTCCACGAACTTCAAACTCTCGTCTATGTGTATATCTGTATGCGGTATAACCAGTGATTCGTCAGCGAAACACTTCTTCAGATTACAGATGCGGAACACATTATGTATAGTGCTAAGTTCTTCAGGCAAGTTTAACTTATAAGCAACTGACCCGATACGCTCAACAGTCTCGCAGGGTCCTATGTGCCTCGGGCTTAGCTTGCCTTTCTTACTAAATCGCATCACCCCCTCCTAGGGCGATACCTTAAGTAACACTTTATCACCTACATCGAAGTGAAAAATCTTTGCGCTGTGGATCCGCATAACTCTTCTGCCTATCCTTGGCAGCTTTCAAACGATCGCAGATCTGAGCGATCTTGTCCGTCGTCTCAAAAACGATTTCTGGTCCTGATAGTTGGACATCTCCAATTTCTGCCCAACAGATGGGCGATCTACACTTTCTACCATATAAGGCCTCAGAAGGCGCAGCCCTAATACTAGTATGGTAGCTATTTTTATAGGGGAACTCTATCAAGGGTAGGTGGTTATCCCAACTGCCACCTAAATCCATCACACATGCTCGAAGCATGTCTTCCAATGTTTGGATGGTACGCTCACTTTGTCCGTCTGTCTGCCAACCGTTATGTGATAGTGCTTCTTGACTTATTGGCGAAACATATCCTTTAATCCTTAGGGTGTAATACATTGTGAGCTCCACCAAGCTCCTTAAATAGGTTTTAGCTCATAAGTTATTTGATCTTGATATATTCGATTACTTCGAATGATTTCCTATATTCAGAGCTTACTAGCCTGACAATTTAACAAACTGGTACACCTTTCAGGGTGATATCTTTTGTTGAACCTTATTTCTTAACAAGAACTTAGGAGGTTTGCTATTTCCATGGATCCTTGATTCTCTGCCGAATACTGGCAACTTATAGATGGTTATGGATTTGCTCGATCTTATTCGTTGTTTCCAAGGCAACTTTTAGATCCTGATAATTGGACTTACCAATTTTCTGTCTAGCAATAGATGTTTAACATCTTATCTAAACAAGGTCTCCCAACGGAGCAGCATTGATACTTATATAACAACCATTACCAAAAAGCTTATCTTAAGGCGATCTGGCTATTCCAACCGCTGCTTGACTAATCTCAAAGAATAGTTGCTCCTTACAGCTAGTCGAATAAATCGACGATCCTGGCAGCAATTGGGGATTCCTAGTTATTGCCTAAATATGGTTGCGGTAATCAATGCGTAAGCAAGATGAACCGTCTTTCTTATTTACTAAAAATCGGAGTTCTTAGAACTTTGAATTTTGGCTTTACGAAACCTTATCTAAAACTTATTTATTTGGCTCTTAGTTCTTCCTATTTCGTTGGTAATATCAGATATAAGATTCTTACCATAACTGCAGCCCTAAGCGGGATGTTTGTCCTAACATCCTCTTGCCTCTCCGAAGGTAAACATGGTAATTCTTATAAAGAAGCTAATTATGACACATAGAGATGTCAGAGATTTCCGTATTCTCAGGCTTTGGCTCATCTATCGCTGTCAGTGTCAGATAAATGACACATTCCTTTTATCGTTGCAAAGATGTCCTAAGTAGAGATACTTATAAGGACATTTTATATTGGATATCTTCTTTGAATACTACTAGTCGACTTTAGTACAATATGATCATTGGGATATCTTCGGGGATCCCATGCATTAAACCTCCATACTGATCAGGCATGGAAGCAATCTATGGGACATACTAGGATACGCAAATCCTCATATGGTACTCTTATCAAACATAGTTTGGCATTCGCAGACGATAGAAAACAATGAGAAAAATAATAAAATAAAATAAATAATATATATTGTCGTACTCTTTTTAGGGAAGAGTATTCCAGATTCTTATGAAAGGATTATCTCCGAGGATGGGAGAGAGGTCATTAAAGATTCCATTGGTAAATTATACCTCATATTTAATATATGAAGTCCTTATGAATGTAATCCAGAGTTTGCTAATCTTATGGTTTGCTAAAGGTTTATTATCCCTTGCATCAATGTAAAAATACTTGGCAGTCACTATCAATGCTAAATGGTAAAGGACGTACCTAATGCTATTATCGATGTGCACTGTCTCAGGTATTCAACCGGTAGTCTAGGCGGTTCCTTTCTTATCCTTTCCCGACCTAGCTGCTCCTTTCTTGGCAGCCTTAGGGCAATTTGTACTGATGTGCCCCTTTTCACCACAGCTGAAACAGTTTGCATCCTTCATGTCCCTACATTCGTGGGACTGGTGGCCAGTTCTTTTACAGATGCCACATTGCTTTATCTTTTGGCTTAATCGACACTGCCCCCAATGTCTTCTTTTGCAGGTTTTGCATGTAGGCTTTTTGTTGGAATCCTGTTGGTTATTGTTGAGCTTGGATTTGCTCTTCTTAGGATTCTGAGAGTTATCCTCCTCCCTTTGTCTTTTGTCATTAGTTTCATTCATGAACGACTTTTGTCTCACTACATCTAGGGTGAGAGATAAGGATAGATCTACAGCTGATCTGTAGTTGGTTGGCCTTGAAGCCTTAACATCCCCTTTTATTTCTGGTGCCAAACCACCGATGAAACGCGCAATGCGTTTTGGCTCCGGGGTGATTAAATAGGGTACTAGTCTAGATAGGGAGTTGAAGTCGGTAACATATTGCTGACAATTTAGGTTTTTCATTGTGAGAGTCAGAAAATCTGTCTCCACCTTTTCCACTTCGTGTTGTGGACAGTAGTTCTCTTTGATAAGGTCCACAAACTTGGACCATCCCATAAGGTATAGGGGAATTTTCCCCGTGGACTGCATCATGGCCTTCCACCATACAAGAGCCTCTCCTTTAAAAGATTGTGAAACAAATTTTACTACGTCCTTATCAGCACAATCGCTGATGTCCACAACCGTTTCCATTTCCTCAAGCCATTCCATAGCATCAATTGCTCCTTTTTCGCCATTGAAATCTCTGGGTTTGCATGAGACGAAATATTTGTAGGTGCACCCGCCCTCAGTTGAACGGGGCTTATCATAGAGTACTAACTCCTGAGGTTCGCTCTTTTCATCTGAAGAGTAGACGGAGCTCTCCTTACGAGCTGGTGTATTCGTTTCCGTATGGATCTTTGAGTGAGTGACACTCGGCTCCTTTTTGTTCTCAAGGACCTTATCCACAACTTCACTAATTGCTGCGCTAATCAAGGCCTGAAGAGTAGCGCCATTAACACTTATATTTATATTTGCATCCTTGTTTTTAGCCGCTGTATTGCTGTGTGCTTCGTCGGAAACCTCCATTCTGGAGCTTTGGTACTAACACCAAAAATAACGTATGCTTAGATGCAAGTTATTATGAAATCATCGTAATGGCTGTTAGGTTTATAACTTCCTTATAGTATGCTACTAGCAAGTATGTCAATTATATTTAGCCTAGGTCAAAAAGGACCATCAATTGTGTTTATGGTTTGGACCGAGTCCATTACCTTTTGACTGGGGATTACAATGTCACAACTGCCCTTGTCATAACGACAATCTTTAGATACTTGGAAGGCTTGTCATGAAGGACATTAATAATCATAGGCCCGAAGGCCTTGTCACAAAGGACATACAAAATATGGCACATAAGGCATTAATATATAAGCCGCAATCTTATTGGATCAGAGATCTTAAGGTTCGAACATAGTTCTTCACCTTTGGACAGAGAGTCAAAGACTACAACCGTCATCTTTTGGAAGATAATTTTTTTTGCCACAAAGGCTAGTCAATGTACATCATTCTGACTAACTGGATGATTGTGAGTCCCAGGGGAGTCAGCCGTGACAAAGCTTTGAAGGCTAACTAACCATGTAATAATAATTGATTAATTATACAGCGAATTGGCGAACGTGGCGATTAAATAGTCATGGTGTAACTCAACCATATGGACCAATAGATAGTATTAAATTTATTTGATCATGTTTTGCCTAGGTTTTTAAATAACCATCTTTGGCGTTTAAATGGAATAAAATCCTTTATACTTACTAGACAGGGGACGTAAGTCACGACTGTCAATGTCATAGTGACATTTTATATAGCACAACGGCTTGTTCCATAGGACTTTTCGATGGCACAGATGCCTTGTCACTAGGGAAATTTTAAAACATAATCAATGATTCCTTTGGATCGGAAAATTTCATAATTCATTGTCTTGACAAGAAGTTATGAAATAAAACTATCGTTTTCATGTATGCATTTTCGCCCGTAGGTATACATCCCAGGTGGATGTTTAGATGTGTACATCATGTTCGACGTTTATTAGCCATGATTCCTATCGATCATATAGGCTAATTAAGGGGTTTGGAAGTTCCTAATATAGAGATGACAAACGTGATTTTTATCGCATCACTGCTGTCGGGAGTGTTAACACGTTTTCAAGTGTTAATCAGGATCTGAATCTCTTCTATACAGGTTTTACCATCTTAGCAAGGTCTTCAATGACATTCAAGCTAGGTCAACCCTTTTAAGATTCTCTTTTAATACATACACTTAACAGAGAAGGAATAATATTTATTTTATTCAGGATTTTTATCACGAATCCTTATTTATAAGTTAGTAATAGCACAAATGGCCTAGTCGAGTAGACAAGTTTAATTTATAAGCCATGATTTCTGAGAATCGAGGCATTACAATTTATCCTAGTTATAAAACATTACGGATATTGAGGTGGCACAAAGGCCTAGTCACAAGGACATTTATAAATTATAAGCTAGGATTTCAGAGAATCAAAGCCTTGAGGTTTGAACTTAGTTCATTACCTTTTTCTGACAGGGAGTCATAGGTTACGACTGTCTTTATTAAAATTTCTGGCCCGTGGGCCTATCAATTAACATTTCGTAAGATGTTAAGACATGTAGTCATTGCACTGATGATACGTTCAACGGTCACAGTATGACATGACGACATGATCAGTGCCATTAATTTAATCAACTGTCGTTCAGTGGTCATAATAATGACATGACGGCAGGATTAGTACTTTAATTTAAATCAACTGTCATTCAGCGGTCATAATAATGACATAACGACAGGATTAGTACTTTAATTTGAATCAATTGTCGTTCAGCGGTCATAACAATGACATGACGACCAGATTATCGCCTAGAGGGCTTTCAGCATAGCTCACCCCCTTAGGACGGGGAATCTCAAAAGATCACAACTGTCGATGTCGCAATCGGACAGTGTACTATAGCCCGTGGCATCTCATCCTTAAGGGATGATTATTTTACTTACAGGGAATTTTAAATAACCCCAATTTTCAAATTTATTACCCGTAGGCACTTCATCCTTAATGGATGGCTGTTTTACTTACAGGGAGTTTTAAATAAATCCCAATTTTCAAATTTATTACCCGTAGGCACTTCATCCTTAATGGGTGGCTGTTTTACTTACAGGGAGTTTTAAATAAATCCCAATTTTCAAAGATGGCCTGTGTGATTTATACTGCATCACAATTTGCCCAGCATGTTAACACACTTTCAGATGTTAACATAAATTTGGAATCTTTTTGACAGGTTCTACCATCTTGGCCATGTCTGCGACGATACGTGGCTAGGTTTCACCCCTAAGATTCTCTTTTTAACATAACGCAGATCAATCCTAAGTTGAGACGTTACTTATGGATCTGAATCTAATTATGGAGATACCATCTTGGCTCTGTCTTAAATGACACCTGAGCTAGGTCTTGTCCCTGTTTAGATTTTGCCATTTTATTATAATGGTAGATCTTATAACAGAATTGTTATTTTAATTTACTTCATATATTATATTCATATAAAATGATATAAATGAAATTTAGATAAAACATCCCAATGGTTTTAAAAGAGGTATAGAATTGCCCAAAAAGGGACTTAAAAGAAATGATGTTGTCCTCAAAGGGACCAGAAGATAAATATCGTTATAAAGACTTTTAAGAAAACGATCTTCAGTAAAAGGAGTCTTTTCTTCATTTTTGTTCTGAATGTCCTCTCCTTGGTCGTACGTTAATCCTGGTCGCGGTACGAAGCTCAGCCTTCCCTAGGCTTCTAATGGGGAGAATTTCCATTATAGCTTCTTTGCTTGACGACATATCAAGAATATATAGAATTGAAAACAAAAATTCTCCGAATAGAGATGAGGGTATTCCTATGTTAAGTCTAGACTCAAGTATGTGCAATTGTGTCACTGAGATTAAACACATTATGATAATGTTTAATTCACTCAGCGTTGGCTCTGATACCAACCTGTCACACCCCGATCTCCACGTGTCACCGGTGGGCCCGGTGTGGGGTATCGTGACGTAGTTGATAACATCATAGTCAAACAACACAATTTATAAATGCACAGCGGAAGCAAAAGATAATATATTACAATCCGAATATAAAGTAATATCAAGTATTACAACGGAAAGTAGAGGATCCACAGGCGGATCTTAAAACTTAAATGTTGTTCAACAGACTTTAGGCGCCTAGAACTTGCAAGATTCCTTATTAACGCCCTGAGCAGCTTCCAGCCTAATACGTACTTGTACCTGTCACTTAGACTTTGGAAAATACGTCAGTTTTCACTAGTAAATACACTCAACTGACTCATTTGAAAAGAGTTTATGAAAATTGGTTTAGGCGCACAAGGCACAAAACTATTTTGACACTTGATTAAAATGCACAAGGCAAGATTAATCTTTTATACTTGGGACAAACTATATCTCATGTTATCAGTTTTACATAACTTGCTCTACATACGGGGCCCGGTTCTATGCCAGTTCAAGATTAACCGACACACCACTATTCCCCTATTGGGAATCCCTTATTGGGTATAATCAATTAATAAGCATAAAGAACCTGTCAGGTGTATGCCTACACCCCGTGCTTAGGTCGTGGCCATTGCATTTAATGAGTCAAGGATATCCAGGACACGGTCGCATTAACCCCCAATGTTTCAGTCAAGCAATACGAATTAAAACAGGTTATTTGGATTTCCCGACTCATTGGTCTTCGAATCCCATACCTGACCATGCGGTATTTATATTACCGTATCCCAAGCCCGTAATAGGGAAAATAAGTTAAGAGTATTTACCTGAGCTAGCTCCTGTCTTATATAGCAAGAATTATAATAACTCAGCCGTATTAACTTAAGTAAGCGTAGGTACAATTTACCGGAAGGCTCTAGTCTGGAACGATGGTATAAATAACCAATTAGAATACTAACGGGTCTTTAATTAAGTTTAAGCTTAGACCGGTTAGTTTAAGGATGATACGGTTCAAGCGCACGATTAAGCGAAGACCAGATAGAATGTGATTTAGACCCGACAAGTTTGAATACTTGTATAATATGGGTATACTAAATACATTCTGGATTTTGAGACAAAAATGATAACGTTTGACCCGTTTCGGTCAATTTATGCAAACTAGTTACATAAACCGAACCGAGCGCTAAAAGAGCGTTACGGGTAGGCAAAAGAGTCATATGCAAGTTCCCTGAGATAATATGCTTTAAATATGATATAATATCAGCAAGTTATGTTCTATTATGCCCCGAATAAATTTAAACTCAATTTATGCCTCATAAGGGCATTTTGGTCATTTAAAAGATTATAAAGGAGTTAAATTGGAAATCTGAGTTACGGGTCTGATTTATACAGTAAATATACTTAGTTTGACATGTTATAACAGTAGGGTATGACCCGTATAAAAACTTATCATTTAAATTCAAACTATGCACCGTAGGGGTATTTTAGTAATTTCACAAGGGCCAAAAATGTCAAAACTGGAAATCTGAGTTCAAAGTCTTATACTTACTGTTATTATATGAAAGTATGCTAAATACATCAGTAGGTATAAGTCTTATATGTTTAATATGAGTATAACGCTTACTATGCGTTAAAAAACGCTAAAAATGCGATTTAGAGCCGTTTCCGGGTTTTTAAAAGAACGCTGAGATTTTTATATTTCCAGAATGCTCAAAATAATTTATTTAACAAATAAAATCAGTAGAAAAAGGTTTGGGGTCAAAAAGACTTATAAAACTCATTTTATGGCTTAAACGGTCAAAACCGGCATTAACCGAATCAACTTAGCGACCTATGATACGATCAGCCAAAAAATTAAATAAAAATCTTCAAAAATCCCAAAATATTATATAACATCAGTGGGTAAAAAGTTTTATATCAAAAAGTGGCCTCAAATAGGTTATATGCGAAATGCGCCGTTTATTTAACATAAAGATATAGTTTTACGATATCGGCCATAACTCAAAATCTGGACCACCAACTGATCTCAAATTTTCGGTGCAAGTTTATAAATCAGTAATAAAGATTTCTACTCTTTCACTTTTCCAAAAATCACGTTTTATATCAAAAAGGGCAAAATAGTCAACTTTAAGCATGAATCGGAAACATGCATATGAATCGGTTAAGCATAGACTCAAGATGTAAAAATTCCAGAGAGTTAAACTTAAATGAAAATGGTCAAAAATAAACTCTAATACAGATCTCAAACATGCATGCATGGATCCGAATCGAGAGTCAACGAAAAAGTCGTTTTATAAGACTTTCGGTTCCGATCCGAGTTTATACTAAAGATTGTCGAGTTGATTATGGTAAAACACATTCTTATATTCATTATAAGTTATTTTTGATGATCAAACTGATTGCATGTCATCTACACTACCATTTATGCTATATTTCGCAAAAACGATTTCTGTTGACTTTTTAAGAACATCTTTGACTCGACAAATAGCATGCTTAGAGTGGGAATCAGAGAATACCCTTTTGAGGGTTTGTTTCCCACATAAATACCAACTTATAAGTGGTTTCAATTTGAGAAATAACAGAGCCAATTTCGTTTAATCGAAAAGTCAAACTATATGAACAACGGTTTGACTTTTAACTAATAATCTATGCTAGAACGGATTAGAGGATGATATGAATGCTTACAAAGGTCCTAATGAAGCCTAGATAACACTAGGAAGTTGCCTTGTCGATCAGATGCTCCTGGAATTGCCTTGTGAGTTATGAAAGTTTGCTTGTGTTCTTGCTTACTACCCAAGACCCTCAAAATGTGAAGCTTTGATCTGATATAAATGGGAATTCAGGTGTTTGGAGAGGCTTCCAGGTGTCCAATGTTGCATGTCCTTCAATTGGTGCAAATGGGAGGTGATGATAGCTGTTAAGCACTCACAAAACAGACCCAAAAACCAATTTTCTCGATTTTCTGATGCTGGCAGGGTCACGCGGCCCGCTTAAGGCAGCCCAGGCGGGCCGCCTAAGGTCTGCAGATCCCAAACTTTGCTTAAAAGTTGCAGTTTTGGTCCCTGTTCTTCGGTTACGATGATTTGGCCATTTATTTTGACTCGTAAACCCTCAAACTTGGTTTTTAAGAACCTTGGGACATTTACCAACATGGTAATGTCCTTGGTTAACTTTGCGCTCAACCGAAAAGCCATGAAATTCGACGTTGACGCTTTTAACCCCTCAAGTACGGTTTTGGCCATAACTTCCTCATACGGTAACGAAACTTCGTGAAATTTTTACCACATATTCTAGTGAGTATATTTTAGCGTTACCAACCTTCGGGTCTGCCAAAAGATCACTCAGAGGTATAAATTCAACATGTTGACACTTTTGGCCCCTGTAGTTTGTAATTCCTCACTTTCGTGCAATTTCCGCTTCGTATGATCCATGATCCATCCGTTTAAGGTTATAAACATTATGTAGGGTTATCATAGAGTCTATTTATCCATTGTTGACACTTTGGACCCTTACGTTCCATAGTTTTCACCGTTTGTCAACTTTAGTCCCTCTAGAGTTTGTTTTCGCATATGCAAAGCCTATGACACGTGTCAATACATTATTGGACGTAAATTTTCGAGGTGTTACACTATTGTATCTTCAAAATTTACTCATGTAGAAGAGAAAAAAAATCAAGAGTAAACATGTCTAACTGTTAACGGGTTAGAATATATAAATTTTGTACAAATCGGGGTCAGACTTTTGACTATTTTACCCATAACATCCAAGAGAAGGCCCAAATTTTAAACCGAAAAAAAACCCAAGCTGGGCTACTTAGGATCTTACCGTGTTATAGAGGATCCATCAAACTTGCTTGTGGGCCAGGCTATCAATTTCATCATGTTTTGCTTGTAAATTCTAGTACCACACTCTTCAAAAAATCATCCCTGCACTTCAAACCCAAATCACTATCAATTTTAGCAACTTTTTTTTTAAATGGGAAAAATGCAAGCAGTCGCATACCACCAGTATCATTATGGCAAATAAACACAAAATTAGCCTGTACAATAGTTTAACTACAGCAAACCAAAAGATAGAAGAAAGGGACAATGGAGTACCTGTACAATAGAAGATAATTTGACTACAACAGCTTTTCTTCATGACATTACCCCATTTGCATCCATCTTTAGAAGTTGCTTATTCAATGCCTAAAATGGCATTTAAAAAGAGATTTATAAAATATGGTGGAAAGTCAATGAAAGGCGCACCTCTTAAAAGCCAACCCAACCAACCTGCACCTCTTAACAAATAAAGTTAGTTAGTAAATTGGAATCTTTTGTAATGGTATTTAATAAATTTAGTGGTATTTAGTAAATTAGGACAGCTGGGTTAAAAATTTAAGGAATTAAATCAATTTATTTATTGCAGCTGAGTTAATATTGAACCTTTATCATAAGTTCGTGCAAGCACAATGTTTCCTGCATACTTCTCTTGTCTGCCCTCTGTCTTGTGCAATTGCAACACCAAAGGTCTCCTTGTAACAATCCCTGACATAGCCAAGCATTGATCGTCTATCAAAAATGTGAAAAATGACAAGAAAAAAAACAGTTGCAGGTAGAATCAATGAACCAACGGTTATCTTGGTGACCTGTTGTTTCAACACTTTGTCTTTACTAAGATAGCCAAGCATTAATCCCTTCACTTTCACACTTGCACTTAAGCCCTGCACACTCCAGCAGCACCGTTAACCTGATCAAGATGAACATCTCGCCCTTCTTAGCATTGCTACAAAAACAAAAACCCACAATCAAAATCACAAAATAAATCAATAACAAATAAATACGATATATATTGCAATTTCAGCCCGGAAGATATCGAGAGCAAATCCGTTGGAGCAACTTATCATAGCTTGTTGAATGTGTAGACCAAGTTTATCAATTGCTATCCAATTGAAAAGAACTCGATTTTCCAACCTCACATTTACCCAAGTCCCACGAAAGTCTTCAAAACTGAACAACGTAAGTAAAAAACTAACAATAATTGCTTCATCCAAGATGAACAAAGTAAAAAAAAAAAAAAAACCAAATCAATACTAATAACAACCGAACATCAACAACCAAATTTCCAGCATGTAATTAGAATCTGAAAACGTTGAATAACAAATATAATTGATACCAAACAACTACAAATACACAACCAGGTCGACAAAGAAAACAATGACCAATCATAATCTTGCAAGGTAAAAAAGATTCAGAACTACATCAGCCGACATAATCTTGAACCTAACAAACTTGACGATGATTTTTTTTTTAAATTCTATTACAATGCTGACATAATCTTGAACCTAACAAATGATGATTTTTTTAAATTCTATTACAATGCGAAACCCTAAAATCATTCTTAAACCCAAACCTTTTGTGTTAGACGACCCTTAACAGTTCATCTTTCTTCTTCCTCTCCTTCATGTGTAACCCTAAAATTGTATCAGATTCAGCCGTCACACAAACACACCTTCATTCTTCTTCAATGTTAAAATCAATAAAAAACAACAGCAATCAGAAATAACAACCATTTGTAAACATTGACCATTTAGGGTTTTGACAATCAAAAACAAAAAACAGGATTCTTATGATTGGAATCACATAACAAAAACATCAAAGATAGAAAGGGATAAACATACCTATGTTCTTAATTGATGAATATGAAA
This sequence comes from Helianthus annuus, assembly GCF_002127325.2. Lineage (NCBI taxonomy): Eukaryota > Viridiplantae > Streptophyta > Magnoliopsida > Asterales > Asteraceae > Helianthus > Helianthus annuus. The sequence goes on along the minus strand of NC_035447.2, from coordinate 15,939,453 downwards.
GTGAAGAACACGAACTTGCACTTGTTGATCTAGGGTTTTGAGAGAGAAACTGAAAGTAGAGGCACCTAGTATTTTCTTCAACCATTCAATTGATCGACGACATTGATTGTATATATGAAAAAGATGAATGGGGAAATCGATTTAGGGTTTGAATCGTAGAACAACTAAGAAAAAAGAGGATCACGATTGCTATTGAGTTGAATCGTAATGAAGAAGGAGGAACATGGTGGCTAGGGTTTCAGAGAAATGTCAATAGGGTATTGAGATTATGATCTCAATTAGGTTTTTATATTATATCCGAACTGAGAGATGCCTGACCCGAATCATAAACGGATCCCGCGTCCACTGAATTTGTTTGTGTATTCCCTCCTAAACTCAATAAAATAAGTTGCCACATCAGCAAAATTGTCCCAAATTCAATGCCACCTAGCCCACATCACATCTCATTTATATATATATATAGAGATATAATATAATGGGTGGAGATACAATAGGAAGTTTATTTGGCTAAGAAGGCTAGGAAGTGATCTTGACCATCCATTTAGTTAATCAAGGGCTAAGATTAAATGATGGAAATTAAAGGGAAAAAAAGAGGCGCGTGAGTTTGTTTAGGGGCATTCTAGTCAATCCAAGGTAATAGTTTCTCTCTCCTCCAATTCCCCCCATTTTTTAAACGTTAATAACTCTTTCATACGACATTATTTTTTTTATAAAAATTGCACCAAAAAAACGAGCGTTTTTTTATCTTTAAAACGAGTATACTATTGCTATATTTTCGAAATTTTTTTTTGAAAACCCAGTTGCGTAAAACGCAATGGAAAAAACCCAGCTACGTAAAACGCAATGGAAAAAAAACCTAAAAAATGACATTTTCTAAAACGCAATGCACCAAAAACACAAAGAAATGTCTTATTTAAAAACGCAATGGCCAGAAAACACAAAGAAATGTGTTATTTCTAAAACGCAATAGCCTAAAAACTCAAAAGAAAGTGTAGTTTCTAAAACGCAATGGAGGTAAAACACATAAAAATGTGTTTTACCTAAAACGCAATGGACTAAAAACACTTCAAAATGTGTTTTTTAAAACGCAATGGACCAAAAAACACATAAAAATGTCTTTTTTCTAAAACGTAATGGCCAAAAAACACAAAAGAAAGTGTTCTTTCTAAAACGCAATGGACTGAAAACACATAAAAATGTGTTTTACAACACATAAAAATGTGTTTTATCTAAAACGCAATGGACTAAAAACACTTCAAAATGTGTTTTTTTTTAAACGCAATGGACCAAAAACCACATAAAAATGTCTTTTTTCTAAAACGCGATGGCCTAAAAACACAAAAAAAGGTGTTCTTTCTAAAACGCAATGGACTAAAAACACTTAAAATGTATTTTACCTAAAACGCAATAAACTAAAAACACTTCAAAATATGTTTTTATAAAACGCATTAGACCAAAAAACACATAAAAATGTATTTTTAGTAAAACGCAATGACAATTAAAATTATGATTTAATCATAAAAAACCATCTTTGCTTCTCACCAATAATAATTGCAACTGAAAAAAGAAATGAAGAAATGATATCTAAGTTATCAAATATAAAACGCAATGAAACAAAAACTATGAATTATTTTTGTAAAACCCGATTACTAAAGATTCTACTCATTTTCATAAAATGCAATCAAAAAATAATTAAAAGAAAAAGGTGGAAATTAATGATTCAAAACTCACAGGTGCTAAAACGCAACAAAGAAACAAATAAGAAAGATAAAAGTGGAAATGATTCAAAACTCACATGTGCAGAGCATACTTTTAGAATTCAAAAAATTATACTACCATTCATCAAAAAGTAAAATAAAAACAAACTCAACACTCACATGTATGACCATTAAACGCAATAAAGAAATAAAAAAGGAAAATGTGGAAATTGATTCAAAACTCACAGACAAACGTAAAATGTGTATTTATTATTTTATTGTACCCACCTCACCTGCAAAATCCTGATCACAAAACTTCAAATTCATCGATTTTAAACTCATCAATATCCACGAAGATTAGTATCGCTTCACGGGTTAAAATCACTTTTTGATTTTTAGATTTAGTATTGCTTATCGGAATGTTCATCGGAAAAACGCCATCAGAGAAGATTGAAGTGGACGCTCGTGGTGGTGGTACGGAGGTACGGCGCAAGATGGTGGTTGTGCCGCTTCTGGTGGCGGAGGGGTGGGTGGCGGAGATGTGGTGGTGGTGGTGGTTTTGGTGGTGGGCTGAACTATGATCTGGGTTTTTTTAGAAGTAGGGTTATGAGTTATATGACTAATTTATGTTTGACTAAAATGCCCTTTCCTATGTTTTTTATCTTTGCCATTTGTCACTCTATTATTGCTTCCTATCCTTTCTAGTGAAAATAAAATTCTTATTTGATCTTTTCCCATAATATAATATGCAAGACTGAAGAAGTTTTTGGACTGTATTGACCTAGAGGTGTCCATCGAATTCGTTTTTAGTTTTTTTTTTTTTTTGGTAAGCGAACTCAAAAAACTGATTCAAGTTCAACAATTTGAATTCTGGTTGATTCGAATAATTCGAATTAGAGGAAAACATAGGTAATACATAACATATATTTAATTTAATAACTAAGAATAGTATGTATTTTTTGTATTAAATAAAAAATAATTAACTGAAATAAAATATTAAGGTCGAAGTCGAACCGGTTTGAAAATCACAAATGATATACTAATACAAATAGTAACTTAAGACATGACGCCTCAATCTTACTCCTAAACCTACATGCCCCTTTGAAAAGATACGGTTACAATACCGTTTCAGAAACGTCATCTCCTTCCAACAAAACCTTCAGCAAATGCCCTTTGAAAAGAGATAATTATTATTCCATTTCACAAATCTCACCTCCTTCCAACAACACTTTCAATTAACGTTTGACTAATTTAATATTTTATAATTTAACTGCCACTTTCTCTTTTTTTTCCCAAAATAGGCCATTTACTCCATTCATAACCGTCTTCCATAGTTTCACCGGTTCTTGCGATAGAATTTTCACCAAGAAGCCCATTCACATAAGAATACATAATTTATGAATCTTCAATAATGTAGACATGAATTTAATGTAAGCATACAACAGAATATTCACGTACGGAGGACATTTTCAAGTAAGCATGCATATGTAGACTTGCATTTTTTTACCAATATTTATGTTGTTTAATCCTCATCTTCCACTATGTTAATGTACTGATTTTCTTACTCATCGGATATATTTGGTATTATTGTGTTTCCACTCTAAATCGATTATCAACTGTTGTATTTCTTCTCCGTTGTCTCCGGTTCATTTTAGCGAACGGTTAGGCTTTTGTTATGCCGTTCGTCTAAAGGCAGAATCCAGCGATGCGTTCTCAAACGCGTTGAAGATTTGACTGTTATTGTGATTGATAACACGTTAGGAACAAGAAGGAATGTCGTGATTTTCATCGCCTTCTCCAAGAAAGATAAAACTCTGATTCTATCATTGAATTTTTTAACCGTCGTAACCGACGAGTGAAGTATGGTTGCGTAACCGTCACGTTTATGTATGAAACAATATCTCCGTACAACAATTTTTGTACACCGCCCGATAGACGTCTGAATACATTCTATGATGACAAGTCAACATCGGCAACAACGAGTGCACGTATTGCGAATGCGTCTTTGTCTTCACGACGATATATAACGTGGTTTCTCTCTTCGGATTGTCATGTGGTTGAGTACGAAGGCGTTTTGGCAAAAAAAATTGACAATTTTTTTGGGTTTAGACTAGGGATGAGCAAAATGGACCCGGTACCGGTACCGAACCGGTACCGAACCGGTACCGGTACCGAATTTACCGAACCGGGTACCTATTCGGTACCGATTCGGTACCCACTTTTGACATTTTCGGTACCGGTTCGGTACCGGTCCGGTACGGTACCGGTTCGGACCGGTATTTTGCTCGTTTTTACCCTCAAATACCGGTACCGAACCGGTACCGGTACCGAACCGTACCGAACCGGGTATATTCGGTACCGGTACCGGTACCCACTTTTGAGGATTTTCGGTACCGGTTCTTTCGGTACCGGTACCGGTTCGGTACCGAACCGGACCGAGCTCATACCTAGTTTAGACGTTTTGATGTTTAAACTATAATAATGTTTTGAGAATATGAATGAGTTAAAAGAATGAATTCTACTTCATTTCTTTGATTTTAAGGGGTTCATCTGAATTCTACGTATTCGTACCATTGTAGAATTGAAGTTCTGTAGGAAATATTCATTAATCTGCCGATTAATGTACCAATTTCTTTAATCATTTAATATATTTTGTATAAATGTATTTACATGCTATTCAAAAAATAAATGTATTTACATGTTGAATCGATTATCAAAAAATGTATATTTTTAACATGCAAAATGTGATTAGCTTCCGTACATGAGCATCTTACATCCTTTGTACATGACAGTTGCAATACAAGTACTTGGATTATAATAAAATCAATTCCAGTTCACACTAGAGGTTAATTGGTTTCAGTTTAGAAAATGAGAAACTATAATCAACTTCTCGCCGCAACGCGCGGGTTAATATCAACTCGTTTGAATTCAAATTGAAAACCGAATTCGGAATTTGGATTTTAGCCCGATCCAAAACTTCAAAATTCAAGTAATTCGGTTCAATTCGCATTTTGTTTTTTTGGATTCTGATCCGAATAAGTAACATATCCGAATAAGAAGCCATTTAATCAAAAGTAACAATAGCTCTTTTTAATTTCTTTTCAAATTGTTATTTTCTGCTTGGTGGTTTTTTTTTTTTTTTAACAGAAAATTTCATTAAAACAAAAAGGCCGGACCTCAAATCAAGGACCGAACCCAGAACTTACAAACCATACAAAGGGTATTTAACCCAATCGTTCCAAACCACATTATTGTACCTAGTTCGATGTTTAAACCAAAAAAAGGATAAAACTTTCACCCTCGCCACCATGTCCACCACCCGGGGAGACGAACCTTGAAAAACCTTCTTATTTCTCTCGTTCCAAATAACCCACCAAGAGACCATCAAGATACCTCTTAAAGTCTTCATCTTCCACTTAGTACCCTTAGCCACAAAGTCCATATTCATAATATCTTTAACAGTTCGAAACATGCCTCCATTTATCCTACACCATTTCCAAATAAAGGTCCAAACTCCAAAAGAAGCACCGCAATCAACTAACAAATGCTGCAATGTTTCGTATCCTGTGTCGCATAAAGGACAACACACGTCCGAAATGTTAATCATCCTTCTAACCAGCGCATCACGGGTCGGCAAACGACCCAGGATCATTCTCCAAACAAAAACATTAACTTTAACCGGAACCCAAGACTCCCACTTCAAAACCGAATTAAGCCTTGTAGAACCGCCCTCTCCCATCCATTTTTTAACAGCCGTAACACTAAACAACCCATCTTTATCCGGTTCCCAAACCCACTTATCAATTCCCCCAGCGAAACTAACCTGAGAAAGCAAATATACAGCCTCTTGCGCTTCAGAAATGGTCTGAACAGTATTCGTTTCCATCACCCACGTGCCTGCCAGCACAGTTTTACTATCGACCTGCATCAATCGCATTCCCACCTTATCATTTTTCTTCTTATCCGCTTCAAACAGCCCTGGCCATCTGTCTTTTAACGGCACCGTGCCCAGCCATACATCCAACTAGAAACGAATAGAATCCCCATTCCCAAGCTTACCCCGAATTTGGGATTTCAGCGAAGTCCCTTTTATAACCACCTTATCCAAGTGACTAACAATATTCTTCCAACATCCTGGGATCGAGTTTTTAATCGGAAGGAACACCCACCGATTTCTACCTCCATGAATGCACTCAATAACCCTCCTCCACATACCTTCTACGTCGGATTTAAATCTAAACGCCCACTTAGCGAGCAAAGCCGTATTTACCTCAACAAGTTTAGAGATTCCCAAACCTCCCTCCTTCTTAGGCTTTGTAACGATATCCCAACACATCCAATGCATACCCTTACCCTCCTTACACCCCACCCAAAGGAATTTTCGCATCATCTTCTCAATCTTTTCAACCACAGTAACCGCGGCCTTGTAAATAGAGAGGTAGTACACCGGTAAACTAGCTAAAACTGCCTTCAACAAAGTAAGCCGCCGGCCTATGGAAAGAAGCTTAGACTTCCAAGAACATAATCTATTTTGAATCGTTTCCACCACCGGATCCCAATTTGAAATTCGGTTCATATTCGCTCCCACTTTAACGCCTAAGTACGTAAAAGGCAAACTCCCAATCTTACATCCCAAAAAGTTCGCCATATAACTAACCTCCTCTTCCGCCACCCCCAACCCAAATAACACCGACTTGTGAATGTTAATTCTCAAGCCGGAGCATAAGTAGAATATCCGCAGAATACGATTCGTCACACACAAATTATTGGCATTCCAATTTCCCAAAACTAGTGCGTCATCGGCATAGAACATATGAGACACAACCGGGCCGCCATTAGGGAGCTTCACCCCTTCCAACATCCACAAATCGCTAGCTTTAGCAAACAAGCAAGCCAGCGCCTCCATAAAAACAAGGAAAAGGAACGGCGATAAAGGGTCTCCTTGTCTAAGCCCCTTTTGACATTGGAACTCAAACGTAGGCGAGCCATTTACCAAGACCGCAGACCGAGCAGAATGTAGAATCCCTTTCACCCACATACACCACCTCGGGGGAAAACCCATACGAGCCAAGACAGATAACAGAAATTCCCAACTCACGTTGTCATAAGCCTTTTCAAAATCTAATTTCAACAGAAATACTTGTCTTCTATTTTTCTTGACCCACCCAATAACCTCATTAAGCACCAAAGGGTCATCAAGAATGTATCTCTCCTTCACAAAAGCCGATTGCGATTTCGAGATCACCTCCCCAATGACTTTCTTCAATCTAGCCGCAACCACTTTAGAAATAATCTTACTAATTACCCCAATAAGATTGATAGGTCTGTAGTCCTTCAATCCCAAAGGCGTCTTAGTTTTTGCAATAAGAGTAATAAAAGAAGAACTGCACTCCTTGCTTATTTCCCCAGAATGATAAAATTCTTCAAACACCTTCATAAAGTCTTCCTCCAGATACGCCTAAAAGTGCATAATAAACCTAAAGTTAAAACCATCCGGCCCAGGCGCTTTATCTGCACCACAATCAAAAGCCGCCGCCTTAACTTCTTCCTTAGAAAACGGCTTCGTAAGCTCCCCAATACCTTCCTCCGAGACCTGTTTCAAATAATCACAACCAAAGATGGGTCTGTGAAAGCAATGCTCCTTAAAATGATTCCTGAAAAATCTCAAAACCTCCCTTTTAACTAGAGGCGGTTTAGAGATCCAAGAACCATCTACTACCAACCCCGGAATAGCATTAGCAACCCTCCTCCCTTTGATGCACCGATGAAAGAACCCCGAATTCTCATCCCCTAAAGAAGCCCATTTAACTCTAGATTTCTGCTGAAGATCCCGATTTTTTAAAATCAACATATTCTCCAATTCCTTTTTTCCTTCCTCCCAAACCTAAACTTCCTCCTCCTCTAAATCCCGGGTCTCCATTAAGCGCTCTAAATCTTGAACATCTTTTTTAATCAGCTCCAAGTGATCTTCTTCTTTATTAGACACCTTTTTCCACCAATCTCTCAACCCACTTCTAATCGCGCCCAACTTCCTATGAAGCATAACATCCGCCGAACCAATACCATAAGAGCCCTGTAAGGCCCCAATAACCACCTGCTCACACCCATCCCTTTCTAACCAAGAGTTGAACCATTTAAAAGGTTTAGCTCCAAAGTTAGAATCATGCACCAAAAGCAACAACGGGCTATGATCCGACAAAAACCGCAGTAAAGCCCTTAAACAAGCCCCAGACCATCTGTTAAAGAACTCTTGACACACCAACACACGATCAATTTTGCTCAGTTTACATTCATTCCCATTGCCAGACGAAAAAGTGAACTTGTTCCCTTGCATAACATATTCCTGCAAATTAGAGTCCTCAATAAACCAATTAAATCGATTGCCATGCCTTTATTAAATTTTGAGTTCTTTCTCTCTTCCTTCCACCTGACAGAATTAAAATCACCAATACACACCCACGTCCCCTCTCCCCCCTGAATAATCCCAATCAAACGCTCCCATAGGGCCTTTTTCTCGATAGCCTTTTGAGGCGCATACACATTAACCAAGTTCAAAACCGAACCATCTTCAACCAATGTCCCTCTAGTAATCAAAAAATTCCTATCCTCCACCGATCCCACCTTAATGAATTTACGAGCATTCCACATATTAATCAACCCACCCGATCTCCCAGTAGCACAGACCGAGTCCACCCCATAATCCCCCGTACCCCAAAGAGAATCAAAATCAAATCTATAATCAGTCGTAAGTAAAAACTCTTGAATCGCTACAAAGTCAATCACATATTTACGAATCATCTCTTTCACCCCTTTCACCTTACCCCCAACCCTTAAGCCTCTTATATTTATGGACAAACAATTCATTTCAAACCTGCTTGTAACCCTGCACCTTGAATGGAGTTCTCTAGCAAAACTTCGAATCCTTGTAATTGGACTCCCAGCTTACCTCCAATAACTTTAGTTACTTCAACTTCTTTGGGGACATCAGCATCAGAGATCGAACCGGAAGTTACCTCTCAGTTTCATCCACCCGATTGACCTCCATGTCTTGCAGAACGTTGTCGTCTTCTACGATGAGAGCTTGAAAAGAATTGGAAGTAGTCACAGGGCCTTCACCTCTAGTTTTGACAACATTAACATCTGAGCCCAAAATGAATGGGGCCAAATTAAAAGGATCATCCCCCAACAAATTGGTCTCTTTATCATTAACCTTTTTGGGCTCTTTATGGGGCCTTTCATTACTACTTGGATAGCCCCCTGAGCTAGCCTGGCCCATATCCACCACTTTTTTAATAGACTTTTTTCTTTTAAGCAAATTCCCATCCTCTTTAATAACATTCCCCTGAAGATTCTCTGTCATAACTCCCGTTCCCATACATTCCTTACGTACGAAAGGAAAGTCTCCGTTAATTTCGGGAACGTTGACGAAATTGATTCCCAAATTTCCGTTTTCCATAAAATTCTCTTGAACATTAACTCCACTCACCGGCGACTGAACCACCGGCCGAACAACTTCAGCAGCAGATTTCGGTGCCTTGCTCGACTCTTCTTCACTGTTATACCCATCAACATCAATGACAAAATCCTCCAACCAATCATTACTGTCCTCTACCTTGAACGTTTTCCTTCTCCATCGTAGGAATGCCTCTTCTTGTATCTGGTTTCCATGATTGACTAAAACACCGATGAACTGGAACGAATTATCCAACCCTATACGTTCAACCCTTGCACCTTTAACCACCTTTCCGAACAAACCCCCCACATCGTTAACAACCTTATTATCCAATAAAGACATCGGAGTACCATAAATTTTCAACCATGCTATTTGTTCAAAAGCCACATACTGTCCTTCCCAAATTTCCGGAGCCACAAAGTGCTCCGGTACACCAACAAGTTCATCTTTAGCCAATGACGCCTGGTCCTTAGAATTGAATTCAATTAAAACCACCAAACCCCCCAAGCATTGAATCTTGCCTTCATGCAACTTCAAATCCTTTAGAATAGTACGCACATTTTGCAGAGTGAAAAGGGACGCCATCCGAACAACCACTGCCTTCCCATGCAAATGTACCAACGCTTCTGATTTATCATCCACCTCAACCATTTTGCCCTTCGCAACCCCCGCAAAAGCCTCTTTGAAAGATAAACCATTAACAAACGTGTCCCTCCTCAGACTAGTCTCTCCTCCCTCACTTCTTGCCTTTGGAACAAAACTCTTTTGTTCCTGATGTTTCTGCTTTGAATCGATTTCTCCTTCCTCAAGAACAAACCTCGCCACGTTACACTTCAAACGAAAATCCCCGAGCTTAATGGCAGACAGATTCTTAACCATCTCCGCTTTATTTTTGATATCAAGCAACGTGACAAACCCAAATCTCTTCCCTTCCTTATTTCTTTTACCTGCAATGTAAATGTCGAATATGGTGCCCAAGCCTCTAATCGCCTCCGCAATATCATTCCCGCTGCAACGATCCGGCAGATTGGAGATGAATATGTTTCCGGCGAGTCTCCATTCTTTGGTTGAGTATTTTCTGCTTGGTGGTTTGAAATGTATTCATTTATTTAATTGATTATTTGAAATTAAAATATATAAATGATAAAATGGTGCAATGGGGATCGGTAATGGAGGGTTAACCATAACTGATAACCAAGCTTTGGCCGCATAGCCATAACCACAACCAATGGTTGGTTAACCCTTGATTATTGGTCGGGGCTGGTTAAACTCGGTCAAGTGTACAGGTCTTTGTGTCAGGGGCGGGTATATAGAGATAGGAGTGGTAGCAACCGTTACTTCTCAACTTTTACGACCAAGCACAAATTTATTTATTTTTATAGGGTTTTTGTATTTTGTTGCCGCTGAAATAAATTTTACGTCACCCGTAAGATTATTTTAGAACAAAAACTTTTGGTTTTTATTGAAGCCCAACCGCAAATTTATGATCAAAAGCCCACTAATAAATGGTTAAAAGCACACTATAATTAAAAACTCAATAGCTCACACAAACACAAAATATTAAAAGCACACATGGTTGGTTAAAAGCCCAAATTACTTGGGTTAATGGGTTCTTTTGATTTTCAAATGGGAACAAAACAACAACGTCCAACATCAACATCGACCTGCGACTAGGTGTGCAAACTAGCTGAGCAGCTCGCGAGCTGCTAGAGAAAAAGCTTAAAACGAGTCGAGTCTTATAGAGCTCGAACCAAGTTTGAGCTTAAAATAAAGCTCGTTTATTTATTGAGTCCGAGCTCGAGCATGTCATGTGAATAAGTCAATAAGTCATTTATAAAAGCCAGGATTTTGGGCTTTTCCAAACGACTTACTGGCTCTAATAAATTAATAAGTCATTTCCAAACTCAATCCCAAACACCCTTAATATTAACAACTAGAGTTAACTACCATTTTCGTCCCCATGGTTTGTCCAATAATGCTAGTTCAGGCCAAATTTCATTTCAAATTTGTACCATTTCGTCCCTGACATTCTTGTAACATGCCACTTCCATCCAAAAAAACTAAGGTTGAATCGAATAATCAGACAAACCACACAGACGAAAATGACAGTTAATCATGCTTTTTTGGACGGAACTGGCATGTTTCAAGAATGTTAGGGACGGAAGTGGTATAAATTTGAAATTTGGTCTGAACTGGCATAATTGGACAAACTACAGGGACGAAAATGAGCCAAGCTCGTCGAGCTCGGCTTCGCTCGGCTCGTTTACACCCGTACCTACGACCCACTCACCCACCTCCGCTCTCAGCCAGCCGCCGCCGCCTCCCAAGTCCTATTATCGTATTTTTATTTTCTTTAATATTTGTATGAAAGTATGATAAAAAAGGATATTGTTTGAATATTACCTCTAAAATTTTGGTCTAGAGTCGTCACTACTTGGTGTCACGGCCGGTTTGTTTAAAAAGCTTGATTTATCTCGATAAAACTTAACTTTAAAAGCGTTATTCAAATTTCTGGAGACAATGATTAATCTCATGAAAAGAAACCGTAATGTACAAGTTGGAACGCGCTTCAAGTTTGGATCCAATCATAAAACTTTTTCTTGTAAAGTAGTTTAAATGTGAGATGAGTAATGATAGTTTATTAACTTTATTAAACTTAAAGCAACTTTTTATTTATTTGACGTATTAAAGATAGAAAGATAATCTGAAATCCTGATCACGGGTGAAAATAAATGAATAATTAACAAAACTGGTTCGAACACAAATGCAAAATAAAATAGAATTTGGCTTCGCCCGGGTTCGAACCGGAGACCTTCAGTGTGTTAGACTGACGTGATAACCAACTACACCACGAAACCATTTGTTCTTATTGCTGTTTGAAATTAACAAATACAAGTAAATGGCCTGTAAGGTGTTAATCATTTTATGCTGACCATAATTTATTCTATTCTTGAAGGTGCTTCTTTGTTTATAGTTGTGATGATAAGATAATTTCTGGATTTACATGTAAAACTTGAAAGGAGCATAACTAATTCCACTGCTTTTTAACAAAGCCGCCTATTTGATCCTTTAATGTCGCCACATAACTAATTCCAACAAACTTGAAACGAGCATAATAAATGATATATGCTTTCTTTCTTTTGAGTTGCTTTGGCGGATCAATCACTCAAGATCTTTGGTCCGAGCTCAACATTACCAAACCAAACTCGATATTAAATTGGTGGGACTATTAGTTTCCCTGCGCCTAAACATTAGAAACTGATTATATGCTACTTGAAAATGCCGTCATAAAACCCAACAATGTCCTACTAACCAATAAAATATAGCTGAGGTAAAAACTGGCAGAAGCGAAGATTCAAACTTGAGACTGGATATTTACACCAGTGTTTATTTCTGTGGCTTAAAAAGTGATAATTAGATAGAAAAAAAGGTGTAGTTAACCTTTACTCCGTTAGCAAGGAGTTGCAATTATGTCGAGAGACGACGATATTTGAATCTTAAACCTGTGAAGTGATTTCCATTACGTTGAAGTGTGTGTTTTCCATTAACCGTTGGTAAGAACGCGTTGTGAACGTTGATATTTGAATCTTAAACCTGTGCAGTATGTTGAAGAGTGTGTTTAAAACGTCATATTTATCATTTATGTAAATAAACTAGACAAATATTTAGATAGTGTATAAAGTAGTTTTCGTACTTAAATAATATTATTAAGCATCAATATTTTCAACTGAACTACATAATAAATTTAAAAAAAAAGGTCTGTACAAGCTTTACAAGCAAAATACATAATAAGATTTACTGAGTATGATGATGATGTCATATGTGACTCGGAAACTCAGGTGTGAAACATAGATGTATTCTGATTTCATAATAATATGTTTTATATCTTTTGTTTTGTAGTTTTAAAGTCTTTTGAAAAGCATGTTGACATTTTTCTAGATTTATCATGTGAAATACCGAGACATTTGTCTAGATTTGTTTCTTACATTTTTTTAATTTTTTTTTTAGAGAATGTTGAATTACATGAGGCTGTTGAGCTATTCCAGGATTGTCTTGGTCCTTCAATAAAAGTGTTGCGTGATGAGTCCTACATTCGACGTCTATGTAAGTCTAATAAGGATGCACGTGAGATCAACGTTCTTCATCAAGACATCGCTCAACTATTTCGGGTTGATGGACTTGCTCTTTGTTCAACCTGGTAAAATTTACGGTTTTCTAAACATTTATTTAAGGCTTTGTATGTGTCTGATAATTGCATTTGTCTAAATTTTCTAAATAGGTGCGTCTTTGAGGCTCTAGAAGCTGAACATATATTTGCTGTTATTTTTGATATACCGGCTGCTAAAGTGCGAATTCCTGCTAAGAAATATGCTCTGGGAATTCCATTAATTCTCATACCAAAAGATAAAATTGGAATGCTAAAAGCGCGACACATATCTGCTTGGGAGGAGAAAGGAAAAAAGGAAATTACTATAACCTTAAAATCAATGGTCGGTGGCTTTTACCATCCAACCATTCTACCCTCCAACTATAGTATAATGTTAAAAATAGCCTTTTACTTTGTAAACGACTTATTCTACCTTCAATTTTGGTATAATGTCAAAGTTAATCCTCTACTTTGTAAACTAATTTCTTATGTTTTTATTTCTAAGTACGTGTCAGTATAATATAAATTCGAGTTCATCTATGCTTTAACACGATAATTGTTTGGAAACGAGTCGGGTCAATTATAAGATGTGTTTATTTTTATGTATGTTTTGAGTTGGACAACACATCGGGTCAAACATAATACGTTGTTATTCAACAGTATAAATTTGAGTTAAAATACGTCTCTACATAAATTTAGTTCAGAAACAAGTCGGGTCAATTCTAGCCTATATTTTATCACTCCGCGTACGGCGCTGCCGCACATGTTTATTTTTGTACGTTTTGAGTTGGTCTATATTTTGATGTAAATTTTGTTTAGAAATAAGTTGAGTCCAATATAACACATTTTCATTCAACGGTTTGTATTCGGATTACTCTACGTTTCAATGTAAATTAAATTCGAAAACGAATCGGTTTACGTCGCGTACCGTGGCGCCGCCGCAACGCGCGGCTGGTAAAAGAACTAGTGGAAGAAGAAAAACAAATGATCAAGCTGTTTACCTCTAATAAACTTAACTTTCTTGTTTAACTAATAACAATAGTATAATAGTATACTTAAAATAAGTAGCATGTTTTAATTCCTTTCACACATAATGTAAGTTGTTATTTGTTTGATTAAACTCTTTTGATCAACATTATTTGATTAGGGAAATCATCTAGTTTATATAATGGTTAAGTGTTTTTTAAGTTTCTTCCTAATATATTTCATGTCAGATACAAACCGAAATTACGAGCCTAAAAAAGTTAAAAAGGGCATCGAATTTTTAATTCACTTTATGCTCCCAAAATTCTAGGACTGGTCCCGTTTAAACCAGGTCTGTTTCGCACTGATTTCGTGGATTCGCTTAGTCGCTTTTCTGATTGAGAATTTTGTGAAGCCATAACTAATAAGCAAATAAACTCCGAGTTTTCTCAAACATCACAAAGTCCTGTTTTAGTTCTAAATTATTTTGTAGCCATATTTTGCCATTTTATTCGTCTATTCAATGCCCAACAAACCTTAACGTTTAGTACCATCTAACTAAGTTCAATGCTAAGATGTATATTAAATTGCGTATATTCTATCTTTGTATAAAAAAAAATCAACCAAATAACATCCCATTAAATGATGGTGGCCTATGGCTTTTATTTCTGTATTCTAATTGTTTGTTTGGTTTTTTTTCAATTTAATAAGTGGTTTTACAAATTTTAATGTGCAATTTCAGAGTTGAGTTAATTTCTATTTTGCTTCCTGTGATTTGGTCATTTTAACAGTTTTGTTCCAATAGTTTAAAAATAGTCATTTTCCTCTCTGATTTTTCTAACTTATCGTCATTTTTCTTAACGCCACTAACTCCATCCAAAAAAATCCATTAACTAGAAGGGTATTTTGGTAATTTTATAGATAAAAGTAAGGGCATGTGAGTCTTTTCACGTAAATAAACCTATAACTTGTGTATTTACATGTATATAAGTAATTCTTTTTTGATCTCCCATATTTCCAACCACTCTTTCTACCGGCCACCACCATCCACCACCGCCTGCAACTACCACCTGTCAACCACGACTACCGCGATTTTTAACTAAACGTTTTAATTGAGTTAGAGTCAACACCTACTTTTAATTGAACGTTTTAACTGACTTAGAGCCAGGGAGCAAACTGGCGACAAACTCGAAAGATCAGGGAGGAAAATTGCTATTTTTAAACTATCGGAGCAAAACCGTTAAAATGACCAAATCACATGAAGCAAAACGAAAACTATTCAGAGTTTTAATGTACATTTAGAGCTAACAAACAATTCAATTTAATCATGGTTTTCATGATCTGAACAGACCACTAGCAACAATAACTAACGTATGCAGACAAATTAAACCCGACCCGATACTCAACATTTGTTTCCCTTTTCTTTTCTATTTATTATTTTTAGGCAAAATTGCACTTTTCGTCCTTTATGTTTCAGGGTTTCTACAGGCGTTGTCCTTTAAGTTTAAAAATTACACTCTATGTCCTTTATGTTTGATACCTATAACAGGCGGTGTCCTTTCTTGTCAACCCAGTTAACTTTTGATGTTAAAACCCCTCACGTGCACGTCACGTGAGGGTATATTCCTCTTTTTCCCCAAATGACAAGCAATATAACTGCATCCACTCCCCTGATGCGATCGGCAAAATTAGGGTTCCAACAAAACCCAATTGTCTCCCCTAATTCACAAAATTAGGGTTCCAAATCATTCCAAAAAACCCAATCGGACCGTTCATGAAAGCTGTGCAACGAAATTGAATTTACAATGGTGCTTTGTTGGTGTGGAAAAGAAGTTGCATTACGTACATCTTGGACTGTTAGAAACCCAGGAAGGCGTTTCATATCTTGCCCTAATCTGGTTAGTATAACATCCTCACTCTAGCCCTAATTTAAAAAAAGAGTAAATTGCAAATTTTGTCCTTTATCTTTACATCAAATTTCAGGCGCTGTCCTTTAGCCAAAAAGTTGACAGGCGGTGTCCTTTGTGTTGCCAAATCTTGCACGTTTTGTCCTTTAGGCCAAACCCAGTTAGATTTTTTGGTTAAATCTAGCCATGTGCAAGGCACATGAGGGTACTATTGTAATTTCACCATTCAACGACTATTGTGTAAGATAAATTATATCAAGGGGTTATTATGTAAAAATAAAACAAAATAATTTAAAATATTATTTTTATAACCATATATATATATATATATATATATATATATATATATATATATATATATATATATTTCTGAACCTCTCCCTCATCAGTCCACCTCCACCATCAACCACCACTGTCACCCGCCCCCACCAACCACCACCTCCACCTCCACAACTATTATAATCACAAAATCAACATATTCAGCCGTTATTAGCCACTATTACAAAATCAACACCAATAAAAATCCTAATTCATAAATTCAAAAAGAACAGAGCATATCACTCCACTATTACAAAATCAACACCATTCAACTTTAACTAGTTAACGACCACTACTAGGACAAAGTTTTTGCAAAAACAGCCAACGACAGAATCACACTACTTTGACCTTTATGGTGACAGCTTTGGAGAACTCGGGCTTCCACAGATCGGGGACATCATCCCACCATGAACGCGATCTTCAAATATCGGCTCGAGCATCTCCTCCATCTCAAAGATCATCATAGCACTTTCATCCTGCAATTTAGTAACACAATTCCACTGACCCAGATTGAAAACAACACTATTTCAGATCCTAAAACCTCCCATCCAATTCCACTGACCCCCCCCCACCCCCAATTCTTGAGCCCAAATCAACCGATCTAGAATTCCAAATCAACTCACCATCCAAAAACCCTAAATCAACCGCCCCTAAAACCACCTCCACCACCAAAACCCGCCACCGTACACCTCCCACCAACGCCACCCATCATCACCATTGCACCCACCACCGTGCACCTCCCACCACCGCTACCCATCATCACCATCGCACCCACCACTGCTAAACCCACCATCATCGTCACACCCCACCACAATCCACCACCGTACAGAGATTTTGAGAGAGAGAGAGAGAGAGCGAGTGTAGTAGTTTTTTAGAGAGAGAGAGAGTGAGTGCGAGAGCTTGTGTTAGAGAGAGAAGAAGAGTTAAGAGAGAGAGTGAGTGTGCAGAAGTTAAGAGAGAGAGAAAGTTAATATCTTTTCTAATTTTACAAAATAGTCCCAATGTATATAATATTTACACAATAGCCCCTTGAATGATGAAATTACAATAGTACCCTCATGTGCATTGCACATGACTAGATTTAACCAAAAAATCTAACTGAGTTTGGCTAAAAGGACAAAACTTGCAAGATTTGGCAACACAAAGGACACCGCCTGTCAACTTTTTGGCTAAAGGACAGCGCCTGAAATTTGATGTAAAGATAAAGGACAAAACTTGTAATTTACTCTAAAAAAACTGATTTTTATGAAAATGCAGGAATAACTGATTTTTATGAAAATGCAGGAATCAAAAGGTGGTTTTTTTTATTGGATTGACCCTGAGACGTGTCAGCGTTCTAGGGAAATCATTCCTGGACTCATACGTGGAAGAAATGTACTTGAAGAACAACTTCGTGGTCAGGTTGAAGAAGCCAGGAGGTTGAAGAAGTATTTGAAGATTAGCTGGGTTTTTTTTTTGTGCTTGTTGTACTGTTTTTTAAGCGTTAATGTATGTAGGTTTTCTTTTGTGGTAGTTGTTTTATAATGCTCCGGTTGAAGTGTTAATGTAATGGTATTTGTTGAAATGAATGCAAATGTAATCTGGTATTAATATAATGTAATGGTATTTGTTGAAATGAATGTAATCTGGTATTAATAGAATGTAATGGTATTTGTTGAAATGAATGCAAATGTAATGGTTACCCAACCACCAAACCTGTTCCATTTGAAATGAAGTGCAATTGTAAACTGGTATTAAATGGTTACACAACCATTGAATGTTTAGCCCATGTTAGGCCCTAAAGTGTGAGACTGACGCATCAAATTAACACAACGGGTTATGGTTACGAACTGGGCTTTACCGGGTTAGTTAGTATTAGGTTTTGGACCTTTACAGGTCACTTGGGCTAAGCTTTAGGCCATGTGGGCCAAGCAAGCCCAAGGGGAGCCCATGTAGGGAAGTGGGCTTGAGTTAGTATATAAACAAGTTTTTAACTTGTTTTAGTGTTGGATCTTGATTGTTACAAAATTCCTCTAGAGAGAGAGAGGCGATTGGTGGAGTAGGAACTTGTACCAGACGGTTTTGCTAGTTGATAGTAATAGAATCGTGTGCAAGTGTTTAAAGGTGATTCGGTATTGTTCTTGTTTTTCATATTT
Source organism: Helianthus annuus (assembly GCF_002127325.2). Lineage (NCBI taxonomy): Eukaryota > Viridiplantae > Streptophyta > Magnoliopsida > Asterales > Asteraceae > Helianthus > Helianthus annuus. The sequence goes on along the minus strand of NC_035447.2, from coordinate 15,920,833 downwards.
TTCGGTTTATCTTGAATCATCTTGTGATTGGATTTCGCACTCTCACAAGATTAGGTTTGATATCATTGAAAGATCCGGTTAAACGGGACTTACAAGTGGTATCAGAGCCTTTAGAACCTATTTCTAGGCTCGGTGTGATATCAAATATTCAAGATTTCGAATTTTCGTTCATCGCGTTCTTCGTGTTCTTCGTTGTGTTCTTTGAAAATTTATCAGAAGTTAGTATATTTTGGTACCTTGATTTTTGAAAAAATTGTTAAAAGATTAGGCGTAATCTTTTATTTACTCTAAAAATATTCTGATTTTTCAAAAATTTCCTTAAGTTTCGGTGGATAGTTATTGAGTTGATTGAGCTTTCCATATATTATTATTATAAAATATAACAACTCATCCTCCGATTTCGAGTTATCACGTTCTGAGTCGCAACCACAAGATCACATTCAACGGTCATCTTCTCAGCAGTGGTCTCGACTAATCATCCTCCCAGTCGCAATCTCCTCAGTCGCAACCTCAATTCATCTTCCACGGTTTCGACAAACACTGCTCCGAGTCGCAACCACCAACATCATTATCATCGTCGTTCATCTCGAGTCGTAACCAAAGCTTCATCATCATATAATCAAGGTCTCGACACGCACCGTTCTGAGTCGCAACCGTGATCTCGACTCATCACCAGTCGCAATCAGAATTGAGATCTCGAGTCTCTTCCAAAGTCGCAACCACCGTTTCGACTTGTCCGACTCGCAACCACTTCAACAAGCAGGTCTCGACTCCTTTTCAACAACCTTTTACAGGTCTCGAGTCATTCATTCCGAGTCGCAATCTTCACGGTTCCGAGTTGATCATTGTTCACGTTACACAAAACTACAACAGTCTCGACTCGCAACCTCTGTTTCGAGTTGCTATCATCGTTCATCTCGACTCGCAACCACGGTTCCGAGTCATCAGCATTTGACTCGCAACCATCTCTCCGAACTCCGATCATCATCACATTTCTGTCATTATCTAAGTGATAGATAACCACCTTAGTGCAATCATTTCCTTTATCTTCGAGTTCCACGTTTCGAGTTGATCGTCATCATCAACACAACTACGTTGAATCATCTTCGTTCATCTTTCTCCAACAACCTTCGCTATCCTCCGTCTTCGTCCATCTCCGACGATCTCCGGTTTCCATATCCGTCACCGCTTCCATTATCACCGATTAACACAACCTCCACTTCCGATCATCATCATCATTCTCTCCGTCGGCTGTAGGGTTTTGGTTACTGGTTGTGTAACGAAGAAGACGAAGTCGGCCGAAAATTAGGGTTTCGATATTGTTTACGAAGAAGATAACGTTTGTCGTTTATGATATAATAATAATAATTATAATAATTAATAATCATTTGGTCATAATTGCCTAATCATTGTTTTTCAATAATAATAATAATAATAATAATAAATTGTTTACTAATATATTAATTAAACCATAAATATTTTAAAAAAATTAAAAAAATAATTAAAAAAAAATAATAAAAAGGTTTGTTTGTTTGGTGGTGAATTCGGTTTTGACAGATTTTCGAGGTGCGGTTTCGAAAGCGAGTTCGTTCATTAGTGTGCAAAGGATTTAAGTTGGCGAGTACACGGGTTCTTGCGTTGAGTTTGTGTTGAGAAAATAGTAAAAAGGGTCACATTTTTGGGGATCATATCTTAAAAATGTCTTCTAAAAGAGAGATGCTTGAGCAGGAATTCGAAGGATTCAGTTATTCATACGGTGAATCTATAGAAGCACTTGCAGGTCGGTTTGCTGAACTGCTCTCTGAAATGGAGAAGGCAGGAATGGTGCTGTCTACTCACATAAGCAACAGAAAGCTTCTGGAGGCTATAAAAGGGATTCCAGATCAGGGGAACTGTAGTTGGTTTATGAATGTTAATCAGATAATAGTGACAACCGACGGCAACTGTTACAAAATGAAGGCAGATGAGCTGATCTCCCTCATCAAATCCTATGGCAATGCTGACTCATCACAAAATTCAGCATTTATGTTTAACAAACCCATGGCTCAAGAAGTTACTCGTGATCGTGAAGAGATACTTTCTGTATTTTGCACTCCTGAGTATAGAAAAAGAAATGAGGCATATCGATTACACAACGCTGAGTTGATTCAAGACTACAACGACATAAAAAATAAAAATTTTACTTTATCAAAGAATGAAAAGCTTTATAAAGATAAAATTGAAGCTCAGCGAAAAGACATCATCAAACTTAAGGATGATGTTAGTGTAAAGACAGCCCATTTCTTAGAGGCACAGGAGAAAGTATGCATCTTGACCAAAGAACTGAAAGATATCAGAGAAAGATACGAGATTAACGAACTTAACATTAAGAAATTTGATTCTTCCAGCAAACTGGTCAAGAACTTGTGTGATCAGCAACTTGCATACAAGGAAAATAAAGGGCGTGGTCTGGGTTTTAATCAAGTTCCTCCTCCTTACAATGACAATTACACATACTTACCCATGACTGAGGAGGAATTGATGAATGAGAACAAGATGGCTTACGGTCCTAAAACTGATAAGTCATCAATCAACAGCAGACCTGTTGATAAAGGAGCGACTCCTTCGGTAAATCTTGTATCCAAGGGTACTTTTGATCCTAATGTTTTGTCTTCCCTTGCAGATGAAGTTAAAGTTGAAGGTGTCGTTGAAAATGAACAAGCGTCAAGTTCTCATGTGTGTGACATTTTTGGCTCATTTTTACAATCTATGTTGAAGAATGTCAGGCCTGATGGTTTGGGCGAAAACGTTGATGCTTGTGTTAGAGAGACTGAATCGGCAAATGAAACGAATGAGCCGGCTGAACCATCTGATTCCAAACGCGAATCACCTGAAGCAACCGATTCTGAGAAATTGGAATCAGTTGATTCTAGTGAATTCAGCTCAAGGATGTCATGTGCAGAACCGTCTTGTGCTGATAATTCGTCTAATGATTCAGCTGAAGTCTCTACTAAAGTTTCTGGTATTTCTTCCGACAAATCAGAACTCTCCGATTCTGTCAAAGCTGATGACATGAAGGATGAAGAGAAGACAGACGTGAAAAAGGCTCCAAATGCGCAAGTTGAACAATCTGAACCTTCGGTTAGTGGTGAAAAGGTTCAGATTAAGCAACAAGAGCCAAAGCAAGCAGGAAAAGGACGCGGAAATAAGAAGCCTAAACATCAAAGACAAGCAGGCTCTCCACAGTCCTCAACGGGCAGCAATAGTCATCAAAAGGCCCGTGATGTGAAAAATGCCTTTGTTAAGCCAGTCAGTAATGGCAAATGTGAAAAATATGCATTTGACTGTGCTAACAAAGCTTTCGGAAAGACTGGTGAGATTTCTGAACATGACGTGCAGTCTACTCAAAACAAGAAAACTCAGAAGAAATCTCCACCACAGAAGGCCCCTGCAAACGACAAGTATAGGCATCCAAATTCATCGTCGTCTGCAAGAAATGTGCAACAAAATCAAGCACAGAAAGGACCGGTTCGTCCTTCAGGGTCTTCAAGAGCAAATCCAGCTGATCAGAATGCATTCTACGTAAAGAGACAAACATGCTTCAATTGCGGCATTGCTGGTCACATTGCTCGAAATTGCACACATCGTCCTTACGTACCCTACTATATGCAAAATCAGAGGGTTACACCAAAGGGCAACTATCATTCTAAGCCGATGAAGGTATCTTCACCTAAGGCAATGAAGAATGTGAATCCCACGGTTAAACCTTCTGATGGGGATTGGAATGCTGCTAAAGCAAAAAGAAAACAAGCTTTGAAACCTACAAAAATTTCGAAAAATAACAAGGTTGATAAGCCAAATGTTTTGCCAAAGGCATCTAAGAAACTAGAAAAGCCTAAACAAATTTGGAGAGCAAAACAAAAAGCAGCTACATCTCCAATCCTTGAAATGAAAGGGGACTTGTGTTTAAAAGAAGTGTCTTATTTTGATGCTTCAGGAAATCCCAGGACCACGATGGCCTGGGTACCCATGTCTTACTAATCTCCTTACTTTTCAGGAACAACCAAGGAGGAGCTGTTGACAATCTCTGGAATGTTGATAGCGGTTGTTCCAGAGATAAAAACGGGTAACATTTCACTGTTGCAAAAAGTTCAATTTTTTTACAGATGATATGTTTCCTTTGGAGGAGATTAGAGAAGTAAGAAATGATCAGCAAAAGGTACCGTTTAAATTCAGTACTTTGATTTGATTTTGATTAGTCTTCAATCTGATGACAGAACGGTTAAGCAAAAATATTTTTCTCTCTTTTTCTTAGTTTATAACTTTGTATATAAAGTGTCCTTTCTCTAGTAAATGGTAAATTTGCGCAAAAATCCAAGATTTATGCACAAATTTAGGGGGAGAGAGAGACATATATAGAGTTTAGGGGGAGAAAACTCAAAAGAAAAAAATACAAAAAGAGTTTGCTGTATATATATGCTTTGTTTTAGGGGGAGAAAATGAGAAAAACACAAAAACATTTGAAAAATGAAAAAGCCAAAAAGATAAATTGCATGACATGGGAAGTGAAATAAATGTTCGTGTTAAAGGGTTTGACTAACACATGTAAGGTGCCATAGCTGAAAAGACTAGGATCTACTGCGATATGTCGATAGGCTTGACGCTCAACATGATAAAAGATACTAAGTGATATAAACATAACGAACTATGTACCATGTGGGTAACATACCAACAGCGTATGATTTTATGGTCTTAAATCTTGCGTTGATAGATAGCCAACATCTGAGGTTTCGGGTCTTTATATTGTTGAATCATTCGGGGATATCTTGACTGTTCTTCTGCTTAGAACTAAAATTGTACATGACCCCAGGAAAGAAAGTCACTTGGAATTAGCTCATTTCTATTTGAATGTCTGTATGTTTTCTCGATACACACAATTTTGATCTGATTCTGAAATCTTCTCTGAAAAAGTCGTGTACCTCCTCTGCTGCATCCAGATATATGCTGACCTGGAGGTGCTAGGCAACGACAGCTTCTGTTGCATCCAGATACATGCTGACCTAGCTGTACGTTGTCGCGCTATAGATCTAATACACCCGAAAGAGGCCCTCTAGTGCCCAAAAGAAACCCCAAGAAACCTATATCAAATTGAGAAAATCTCATTTGATCTGTATATTATACCATCTCTACTTAAGATCTATTCTGTTCTCTTCTCAACCTACTCCCAGTTAAGATTTCAGAAATCTGGATTGGACTTGTGAAATATGTGGTAGGGAAGATACTTGCATGATAGAGTGTGCTGTTTATATTTCCGGGATTTGATTAGTATTTATTTGAGTGTTCACTGTTAAGAAATCAAAACATGATAAAACATATTATATGCAGACTTAGACACAGTCAGGATATCTTAAAGGATGACATCAGTATACTCACTTGTTACGATGAATCGTTGTGCTTACCTTGATCGCGGGGGTATGCCTTGGAATGGGACACACGGGTATAATAGTATAATATCACCTTAAGCATATCACGAAGTTGAAAATTAAAAGTTGAGCGTTAAAGTTTAAGTGGACAAACATATTGGCAATCGCATAGACCAGTCTGATTAGGCTCGTACTGAAAAGTGTTCCTTAGTCTGCCTGAGAACGAATTTTGATCCCATTACAATTGTAATTGTATATTATGGTAGTTGTTTATATTTTGAGTTTTTATTTGTTTTTAGTTCTTTAAATTAAAAAAAAATTAAAAAATAGAAAATTTCAAAAATCCAAAAATAGTGTGTCTATTTATTGTTCTTAAAAATTAAAAAAAAATAACTGTTCTTGAAGATTTGACTGATCATCAAAAGTTAAAAGAATTTAAATTGTGAAATTTCATGTACCTAGTGTTCATGTGGTACTCTCCCTGTTGCATAAGAAATGTTTGCTTATGAGTTTGTGAGCATGTGCAGAACTTGATTTCAATCAAGAACAGGGGTTGATGAAGAATGAGATGCTGTCAGTTGCTGAAGAAGCCCAAAGCATCACAACAACAAGATGTACCTGAGTCAGAAGAACCGGATACGAGACGTCTTCTAACAATGAAAGTGCATTTGAAGAAGTACCGTGAACCTGCTTGAAAGACAAAGACTGAAGAAGAAAAGAGTTGCTGAGAATCCTCCTCTCACATTCTTTTTGACAAGATCATCAAGCAAATGCTGATCGAGATCCTGATATGAAGCTAACCACAAAATCTAAAGAAAGAGACCCAGTGCTGAGAGTTCAGAAGTCAAGAACTTCCACAACATCTGCAGCATAGCGTCAACCATAGACTTCGTTGAAGACGTTGCCGAAATTCAAGTTATGAAGACAATTTGATGGCATCAGTCTAGGGGGAGATTGTTAAGCCCTAAAGTGTGAGACTGACGCATCAAATTAACACAACGGGTTATGGTTACGAACTGGGCTTTACCGGGTTAGTTAGTATTAGGTTTTGGACCTTTACAGGTCACTTGGGCTAAGCTTTAGGCCATGTGGGCCAAGCAAGCCCAAGGGGAGCCCATGTAGGGAAGTGGGCTTGAGTTAGTATATAAACAAGTTTTTAACTTGTTTTAGTGTTGGATCTTGATTGTTACAAAATTCCTCTAGAGAGAGAGAGGCCATTGGTGGAGTAGGAACTTGTACCAGACGGTTTTGCTAGTTGATAGTAATAGAATCGTGTGCAAGTGTTTAAAGGTGATTCGGTATTGTTCTTGTTTTTCATATTTTTCGGTTTATCTTGAATCATCTTGTGATTGGATTTCGCACTCTCACAAGATTAGGTTTGATATCATTGAAAGATCCGGTTAAACGGGACTTACAGCCCAACAACATACTTGTATATCATTTATGACAACTACTAACCATATTATACATCAACCATATTTGTCATTAACATCAAACATCAAGCATAAGTCTTAGTCATCAAAATAGAACATCAGTCATACTAAACATAAGTCTTAGATCACAAAAGAGAACATAAGTCATAGTTAACATAAGATAACAAAAGTTGAACCCCACAGACATAAGTTAAGCCTTCTTGCTTTTCTTTGCGGCCTTGCCTTTACCACCATCAACATGCTGCTTCCGTTTGCCTTTCGCATCACCACCAACTTGTCACACCCCGATATTTACACGTTTCACCGGTGGGCCCGGTGGGGGTTATCGTGACGTAGTTGGTAACATTACAGTCAAACAACACAATATTTAAATGCACAGCGGAAGCAAAAGATAGATATATTTCAACCGAATATAATTGTAATATCAAGTATCACAAACAGTTGAAAATAATCCACAGGGGGATCAAAATAAATAGGAAACATTGTTCAACAGTTTGACATCCAAGCTTGCGAGACTTATTGTGGACTCTAGGAGAAAGCCAGCCTAGTTCGCTGATGTTAAGTTAAAATAGGCATAGTTTATTGTGTTAAGTGTCGATTGTTAGTTTGTTGCATACGTTAAGTGGTAGGAGTTAGGTTACTTATAGAATACTGATGTTTGTGTTTAGCAGGGCTTAAAACAGGGAATAATGAAGGTTTAAGGAGCTGACGAGTCAACATATGGAGCTGAACTGGAAAAAGTCAACAGGGGCAGTCCCGCGATACGCGGAACAGGAGTTGGTTAGCTCCGCGACACGCCTGAGGACGTTAAATGAAGCCGGCCCAGATACTTGTCCCCGCGATACGCGGGGTGATATGTGTGTTCTATCGCGACTCGCGGGCCAAGGTGCCGAGAAGAAAAGGTTTTTAATCGATACGATTGGATTTTTAGGGTTGTTGGCGATTTTTCTGAAACAAACAGCCGGCAATCAGGTTTTGGACGAACGTAGATCACCATTTTCCATCAGACGCCATCATTCAAATCGATACTTCATGTTTTGCAATTCTCGAATCATTACCGAAGCTAGTATGACAACCATGTGCGGCTAAACCTCTTGTAACTTCTACTCGGATGAACTTTTACATTGTTTTGCATTAATTCTTGGTTGCGGATTCGTATAACTGGTACAGCTTGACCACTCGTGTTGGATTCTTGGTAAACGTTTATTGTGTTTGAATTATTTGTCGTTTATTAAGCGTATTGGCAACTTTCTTGCGTTGTTAGCGGGTTGGTAAATTGGCGGATAGTTGATACAATTGAACGGGTTATTAGGTGGCATAGTGAATCTTAAAAACTATCCTTGATAACTAATCAGATTCATTAATTCCGAGGCCATGTCTATGTGGTGTTTTGAATCGGTAAACAGGTTTTGATGTTAAACGGGTAATTGGGATTCCGGGTAGAGGTTATTCTTTCTCGTATTGATTACAACTTTATAATTAGCTTTCTAGTTTTTATAATCAAATTCACAAAACCCCCAATCTAGTTAATTTAGTTCTTAGTTGAAAACGTGACACTGACCACAAATTCCCCGTGGATACGATACCCTACTTACGCTATCTACGTAGCTTATTTAGGTTTTTGATTGACCCTTACGACAGTCATCAAAATGGCGCCGTTGCCGGGGAATTCGTGCGCTTAGTGTTAGTTTAGTAGTAGTCGTTTCTTTTATTGTTTTATTGTTTTTGAAAAATCATAAAAAAAAACCAAAAGTATTTCTTTTTTTTTAGTTTTGTCTTGTTCGGTATTACGCTTTGTTTTCTTGTTTACTTGTGTGCAGGTGATCTTTTTGCATGCATACTCGGTTTTCAGGAAGATCCTCTCCGCTCTTGTTTGATCCCGAAATTGAAAAGACCGCACGCCAAAATCTGCTTCTTCGTTCAGCCTTGAAAGGAAAAGCAATTCAAGACACCATGAATCCATCAGAAAACCAATCCACCCCACAACAGCAATCACCATAACAAACATCAACTACTGAATTGCCACCAATGCCACCGCCTCCATTCACATCTGAACCACAACAACAGTCCACACCCATTGCACCATCATCAAGCACAACCACCCAACCAACCTCTGCTCCAACTGGAGAATTTCATTTTATTGGTGGACCACTCTATTCTCTAGAAAGCCGATTACCACCACAGCCCGATCCCTTACGGACCGTGAATCAACCAAATCTGGTGCCACACCCGAACCGGTCGGGTGCTATGTTTGAGCAAGTGGATCATAGGGCAAGAACAGAGACATGGGATGATGGATACGGAGACGAGGAATGGGGGATAAACGATGGGTATATGGGGTATCCAGCTGGGTACCAAAATCAGCCAGTTAATCGCAATCAACCGATGTATCAGCAACAGAGACAGCCACGGGGAGTAGATGCTTATCAGACCCCGCCACAGGTTCATAGGGCACCGGTTGCACCTCGCCAAAGACAAAGAGATCCTCGCTTCCCGGATCCGAATATTCGAGGGGTTGAGAGTCACTTCAGGCCGCATATTGCTGAGCATGCATCCCCGATAGTGATGCCAGTAGCACCGGGTAATGTGGAACGTTCGTTTGAAGCAAAACCACATATTCTGAACATGCTACCTAACTTTCACGGGAAAGGTACTGAGGAGCCGTATGCACAAATAGCAGATTTTGAGGCAGTTTGTGGTATGATTGCTGGACACGGTTTCACGCCAGATCAGGTTAAGTTGGTATTGTTTCAGTTTTCATTAAAGGATGCTGCGAGGGATTGGTTTACATCGTTGCCATATGCTAGCATTTATACATGGCAAGAGCTGCAACAACAATTTCTGGATGAGTACTATACCCCGCAAAGAACTAAAACGGGGAGATTAGCAATTAGAGAGTTCCAACAATTACCGGTGAGCTTCTTTACGAGGCTTGGAAACGGTTCAATCAATTGATCCGTAATTGTCCTCACCACGGTATTCAAATATGGGAGTTGATTACCGCATTCCACGATGGAATTTCAAATGAGGATAGACGGGATATTAAGGCTATCACTGGGGGTACCTTTTTGAAAAATCATGTGGATGTAGATTGGGATTACTTGGATATTGTTGCAGCAGATTCAAAGAGGCAGGCACAGTCGGATAGGAATAAAAAGTATCCAATTGTGGCACCATCAAGTGCGGGAGCTTCTAATGCAAGGGTTGCTCAGCTAGAGAGAGAAAAGGAAGCATTGGAACGCCAGTTAGCGAAATTTCGAGGTTTGGGCGAACGGGATGCAGTGCATGCGACGCAAACCTTTCCGGTTTGTGATTCATGTGGAGATTTGGGACATACGTTGGATGCATGTCCGGGTCAGTTTGTAGCGGCTGAGGAGGACGTGAACATGGTTTATGGAGAGCAAAGGAATTATGATATGAATTCAAACACATATCATCCAGGTTTGCGTAATCATCCAAACTTTCGGTATAGTAATACTAATCAATTGAATCCTCATTTTCAGGTACCGAATCAAGGAAGCCAGCCGTACCAGAACCGTCAATCGAATTATAAATCAGAATTACCCTCAAGGAAATTACAACAAGGGCAACCAAAGAAGTTATCAGCAACAACAGGAACAAGGCAAGGCAAATACTTCAAACGAGGAGGTTTCTAATCGGGAGATTATGGAAATGTTGAAGCAAATGAAAAAAGACCAAGAAGTGCAAGCTAAATCTCATCAAGCATTGGAAAAGCAAGTTGCCCAACTAGCGACCGAGATGGCACAAGGGAGAAAAGATTCGAGTCGATTGCCTAGTGATACCACGAAGAATCCACAGCATCAAGGGAGTTCGTCTAACGCCAGGATTAATCAGGTAAGTATTCTTCGTTCTGGGAAAGTTTACGATAATCAGGTTGGGACTCCTCCCCAGTTGGTTGAAGGTGTTGTGGAGGAGGTTGATGAGGAAAACGAGTCCGATGCGGAGCCGGAACCTATTAGCCCTAAAAAGAATAAAAAAGAAAATCTCGAAAATAATAGGGTGATAGATACTGAACCGGGTGACAAAAAGGAGAAGGGTATGGAGGATAATACCGTACCATTTCCTAAGGCTTTAATTAATCCCGAAACAAAAGTGGTTAATAAACGGGGCCCACATCAGGATGAGATGTGGGAAGTTTTTAAACAGGTGAAAATTAATCTCTCGTTATTAGACGCAATCAAGCAGGTTCCGGCATATGCAAAATATTTGAAAGAGCTTTGCACCCAAAAACGGCACAACAAATTTCCGAAAAAAATAGCTCTGACTGAAAAAGTTAGTGCCGTTTTGTCGGGTGAGCTTCCACCAAAGCTCCGAGATCCAGGTGCTCCTCTAATCCCCATTCAAGTGGGTGAATTTAAGATGAGTCGAGCCTTGCTGGATTTGGGAGCAAGTGTTAGCATCTTACCGGGAAGTTTATACGATCAATACGACTTCGGACCATTGAAACAAGCCGACACCACCGTGGTGTTGGCCGACTTGACGTTAAAACTACCCCGGGGGATCTTACGTGATGTCATTGTCAAAGTTGACGAGTTTTATTACCCGGATGACTTTTTGGTTTTAGATTACGTGCAAATTGAAAATACTAAACAACCTAATGTCATACTTGGTAGACCATTTTTAGCAACCGCTAATGCACTAATCGATTGTAGAAATGGTACGGTTGACATCACGTTTGGAAATCGTAAGGTCCGATTAAATGCTTTTGCCCGTGGATCTGATTCTCTAGTCAATGATGAATGCTTCATGGCGGACATTATGACGGGTGTTATCCTCACGAAAGTGGGGAATGCACTATAGAGACGTGTTTTGTTTGTGACACGGATTTGGCAGAAATAGAGGTGGAATTGGAATATGCGGAAGAAGAGTTGGAGGTGATGGCTGCTAAGGAATTGAAGCCGACTTGGACACATCAAGTCGAGAATTTACCAGATCATATTGACACTCAATTGAAGCCATCACTTGAGTCACCTCCACAAGTCGAGTTGAAGACATTGCCAAAGCATTTGAAGTATGCTTTGTGGGCGACAACAACACCTTACCGGTAATTATTGCTTCCAATTTGTCACTTGAACAGGAAAAAGCTTTGATGGAAGTGTTGATAGCCAACCGGGCTGCAATTGGGTGGACAATCGCTGATCTCAAGGGGATTAGTCCATCCATTGTTATGCATAAGATCATCACTGAAGAAGGAGCAAAACCGGCTCGAGATGCTCAACGAAGATTGAACCCTAACATGCGGGAAATTGTGAAAAAGGAAGTCTTAAAGTGGTTGGATGCAGGGATCATCTATCCCATATCGGACAGTACTTGGGTGAGTCCGACACAGACGGTACCTAAAAAGGCGGGCATCCAGATTGTTACAGGTGAAGACGGTAAGGAAGTGGCCACCCGGCCGGTAACCGGGTGGAGAATTTGCATAGATTATAGAAAGTTGAATGCTGCAACTTCAAAGGATCACTTCCCACTTCCTTTTATTGATCAGATTGTGGAAAAGCTCGCAGGTCAGAAATTTTACTGTTTTCTTGATGGTTATTCAGGTTATAATCAGATTGCTATTCATCCTGATGATCAACAAAAGACTACGTTTACCTGTCCTTACGGTACTTTTGCGTTTAGGCGAATGCCGTTTGGACTGTGTAATGCCCCGGCCACCTTCCAAAGGTGTATGATGAGTATCTTTTCAGATATGGTCGGGGAATCTTTGGAAATTTTTATGGATGACTTTTCAATCTTTGGCACATCTTTTGAGGCCTGTTTGGAACAATTATCACGAGTGCTAAAAAGATGTGTTGAAACAAACCTGGTATTAAGTTGGGAAAAGAGCCATTTTATGGTTCAGGAAGGCATCGTGTTGGGACACGTTGTCTCGAGTAAGGGGATTGAAGTGGACCACGCAAAAATTCAAGTAATTTCGACCTTACCACCACCCACAAGTGTCAAAGGCGTCCGTTCCTTTCTTGGACACGCCGGTTTTTACAGACGGTTCATTAAAAACTTTTCAGTTATCACTAAACCGTTGTGTAATCTTTTGTTAAAAGATGTCCCATTTGTTTTTGACAAGCATTGTAAAAGATCTTTTGAGACACTAAAACAAAAGTTAGTTGAAGCACCCATCCTACAATCACCTAATTGGTCACTTCCTTTTGAAATAATGTGCGATGCGACTGACTACGCAGTAGGTGCAGTTTTGGGACAGAGAGTTGACAAGAAACCGGTGGCAATCTATTATGCGAGCAAGACTCTCGCGGATGCTCAGTTGAATTACACAACCACGGAAAAGGAGCTGCTTGCTGTTGTCTATGCTTTAGACAAGTTTAGACCTTATATTTGTGGTAGTAAAGTAATTGTGTTTTCTGATCACTCTGCAATTAGGTATCTCATGGAGAAAAAGGACGCAAAGCCAAGGCTTATCAGATGGATCCTTTTATTGCAAGAATTCGATTTGGAGATACGAGATAAGAAGGGAAGCGAAAACGTGGTGGCAGACCACCTGTCACGAGTGGTGAATGAGATTGAAGGACCTCAACATGACATTCTGGAAACTTTTCCAGATGAGCATTTACTTACTATTGATACTCAACCATGGTTTGCTAACTTTGCTAATTATGCTCATTCAGGTATCATTCCGGACCATTGGTCGAGATCTAGGAAGGCGCACTTTCTTTCACAAGCAAAGCAGTATATATGGGATGAACCGATCTGTTTAAAGTTGGAGCTGATCAGATTATCCGGAAGTGTGTTGAGGATGAAGAAATTCCATCAGTTTTGTCATTGGTGCACGAGTCCGCATGTGGTGGACATTTCAGTGGACAGAAAACGACACGAAAAGTGCTATCGTGTGGGCTATATTGGCCTACGGTGTTTAGGGATTCGTTTGAATACGCTAAGAATTGTTTACGATGTCAACAGATGGGTAGCATTTCGAAACGGGATGAGATGCCCATGCAGCCAATCCTCGTTATCGATATCTTCGACGTATGGGGAATTGACTTTATGGGCCCATTCCCGAATTCGTTTGGAAATCTTTACATCTTGGTGGCAGTGGATTACGTGTCCAAATGGGTTGAGGCCATTGCCACCAAGACTAATGACCATAAGGTTGTTTGCAAGTTCGTTCAATCGAACATTTTTTCGAGATTTGGTGTCCCTCGCGTGATCATAAGTGATGGGGGGTCTCATTTCAAAAATTTCAACTTTGGCAAACTCCTTAAGAGATATGGTGTTGATCATCGAATTGCCACTCCGTATCATCCTCAAACGAGTGGGCAAGTCGAAGTTTCTAATCGACAAATTAAAGAAATTTTACAAAAAACTGTGCGAGCCGACCGCAAGGATTGGTCCAATAAATTGGACGATGCATTGTGGGCGTATCGTACAGCGTACAAAACACCGATCGGAACAACACTGTATCGATTGGTCTATGGAAAAGGATGTCATTTACCGGTAAAAATTGCACATCGTGCATTTTGGGCAGTTAAACAGATTAACATTGATTATGATACTGCAGGTAAGGAGAGACAATTGACATTGGGTGAACTAGAAGAGATAAGAAATGAGGCCTACGATTGTGCTGCTGCATACAAAGATAAGATGAAGAAAGTGCACGACGCGAAGATTAAGCCGAAAGTGTTTGAAGTTGGCCAGCTTGTTTGGTTATACAATTCCAGGTTGAAACTGTTCCCTGGGAAGCTGAAGAGTAAGTGGCAGGACCTTATCGTGTGACCAAAGTTGGAAAACACGGTGATGTCGAGATTGAGGACTTTGATGATCATATCCGCCAGATGGTGAATGGCCATAGACTGAAGCCGTACTTTAATGCGCGAGAAATTAACGGTCCTGGGAAGAACGTGGAGGTGCTATACGTGAGCACAGTCCGCGAGTATGTTGAGTAATCGCACAGGTACGATCTGGCTGAAGATCTAAAACTTAGCGCTCTTAGGAGGCAGCCTAAGGTTCATTTGTAATTAATGTTTTTGTTTTCGTAGTTAGTTAGATTGTTTTTAGTGAGTTTTCGAGTATAACAGTGCCGTTAATCAAGTGTGGGGACGCTCGGGTGGTTTGGTTAGGCTTTAGTGCAGTTGAGGGCAACGCACACTCGTTTGGGGGGTAGGACAAGGTGATTTTCGGGTTGAAAAAAATCAGTTTTGGGGCATTTTTCGGACAATTTTCGGTTGTTTTCGGTTGTTTCCGGAGTATTGCAGGGATATGAGATGATTAGGAGGAAGAGAACTATCAGAAGAGGAGCCCCAGGTATGTTTTTAGAGCTAAATTATCATAAAAACTCGGTTGGGGGTGAAGGAGGTGAAAACAAGTGATAAACCAAAAATTTTCTAAGGCATGGAGACCAAAAAATTAAGCAAACTCCTGGAAAATTGGTTCCCAGGCGTGTCGCGGAAGGGACCATTATAACTTCCGCGTATCGCCTAGCGTTCAGGTCAAAAAGTCAAATTTTGTTAAAAATTAACTCAGCGTGTCGCGGGGGGACCCTCCTATTCTTCCGCGTATCGCGGCCCAAAACCAACAACTTAAAACCCTTTGTCACGCTCAGTCTGTCACCCTCAATGCTTCCCTCTACTCCCTTTTGTTCTCCACCATCTCCGATCACCCACCCCTACCGATTAGGCACCACCGTCCTCCACTTCCTTCTTCATCCCTATCGACAAGCCATCACTTTCAATTAACAATTATCGACGGCCGGTCACCATCACACCTTTTCTAACCTTCGATTAATCATCCTCGTCATCCATTGCCGACCACCGTTCATCTCTGGCCGACCACTGAGCACTGACCCAAGTTTGATTGAGCAACAACGTCTCAAGTTTTCTTCTAAATTGTTAGCTTCTCGTGAAACCCAGGTATGAAAGATCATTATTTTTTGTAATTATGCAGAATTTTCATAATGTGTTCTTGAGATTCTGAAAATTGTATGTGGGTTTAGGTTTGTATCGGATATAGCTGTCAAAAAAAAAAAAAAAAAAGAGAGAGTTTGATGTTGGGGGTGCGAGATATGTAAAAACTCTGATTTGGTTTGAGTAAAAATTGCAGTATGGTTAAAAGAGAGGTGATAGGTATGTTCTTTGAGCAGGCTAATGTGGTAAAGATCTTGTTTTAGGCTGCATTTAGTTCAAAATTATGAGAATTCTAGGGGTTGATGCAATGTCGTGAAAAGGGGAAGTTGAAGGTAATTGTAAGAAAAATGATGTGAGTTGAGAGTTGTTTAAAAACAGGAATTTAAGGTATTATTTGGCTGAAATTTTGGTGAAAGGTGATTTGGGATATGTTTGAGGAGTGTAAGTAGAACATAGAATCAGTGAATGTGCGAGTAGAAGTTGTCTGGTGAAGTAGTAGAAAGATAAGCATATATACGCATTCTGTTGGAATAGACTTCGGTTAAGAGTTGGAGAGTTGCGTATGGTATAAGGAAGCAAGAGTAGAAATTAAGTAAGATGCGGTTAGTGAGGTAATGTCGACGAGCGGATAGAGCGATGATTAGTGTCGAGGTGAGTAAGTTGAGCAAAAAGTGGGACGGTCGGTAGTCGGGGCTCGGGTTGTATATTGTACATATATAAGCGTAAAAAAAAATTTAAAAAGTTTCCGACCTTCTTTCGAAGGCCGATTCTGATTGTTAAGAGATAAAATCGAGTTAGAAAATGGATTTTTCATGGTCGGTCGGTCCGTTCGTACTCAATCTCCATTCGAACGGATTGGCCGATTTAAATGATTTTCCAAGACAAGTCGGCATTCGATTGAAACTTGTAACCGCGAATGAAATGCTATACGGTTACAAGTTCGACAACATGGTATTAATTGTGTAATGTGGTTTCTTTTTGACAGGATGTCGGATGAGGGATCTAGTCGCACCGGGTCAAAGAAAAGGAAGAGAATACGGGGACCGATTCGATACAGTGGGCCGGAAAATCCTCCTATGCCGGAAACACCAATCCTTCTGGTAGATCAAAGGGTGTTACGGAATCATACGCTTTTGGATTTTGAACTGGGCACATATGAATTAGCGCGAAGGGATAAGTTTTGTACAATGCAGTTGTATAAGCATAGAACATTCAACTGGGAAATGTTAGAAGCCATGGGGGAAAGGCAAAGAATGGAGCAATTCATGGGCCCGAGATGGTTAGACGCGCTAAGATGCAATGATCCGCAGTACGATGAGCTGACAACGGAGTTTCATTCCACGTTTAAATATGACATGGATCGATATTTTGAGCCTTACACGTTGTCGTTCAGCTTAGGTAGACATCACTATGTATGGAGTGCGGAGCAGTTTGCACGCGCGGTTGGTTTTTATGCTGAGGGAGAATTATTTCAGAGTGCATTACGTGGGTCGTGCAAGAAGAAGAAGGATTATCGGACAGAGTATGTGTTGGAGTCTGAGTTGGCATTATTCTGGAACACTATTGCTGATAGTGTTTGGTCAGGGGAGGCAGTAGAGTAGTCGATAAGGGATCCATTTCTGAGATATGTTCATCGGATTTTGGCGTGCACGTTGCTGGCAAGGAAGAGTGGGCAGGATAAAGTGAACACTATGGATCTTTTCTGTTTGTACTGCTTGGTGTTGAAGAAGGAGGCGAATTTGGGTACGATTTTGCTATCACAGTTTGCGAAAGGACGAAGGCAAGGTGCAGAGTTGGAGTTAGGAACTTACGTTACTCGGATTGCGATGGCAACCGATGTGTTTGCACGATACCCCGAGGTGCATTTGACGGAGGGGCCGGCTACTGGGCCGTTCGATGTAGAGGATTTGAAGTTGACAGGGGTGGTTGAGTTAGATGATCCGATTAGATGGAAGCCGGTGAAGATGTCACCGCAAGTATTACCACCAGGGGGAACGCCGGCGTCTGAGGCCATGCAGGCTGGGCATTCCACGAGGCGTCAAGTTATTGTTCCTCGACTTGAGAGGCCGAGACCACAGCATCCATTGAGGCCTCCGCGGCCTGATCCGTTGACACTGGAGACGGTTTATGATAGTGTGATGGATATGTTTAGGATGCAGTCGAACATGATGAGGTATATGTTGGAGCAGCAGCAGGTTCCCATCCCAGATTGGTTTCCGCCACATCAGCCGCTGCAGAGGGATGGTGATGATGAGTAGATGGTTCTAGCAGTATCAGCGCCGGTGATTTTGGTTATCTTTTGTATTTTTTTCCCTTTATTTTGTTTTAACTGATGATGGTCTGTACTTAACTTGATATTCGACATCTTTGGGGAAAATTGTAAGGGTTAACCGGTTGGGCTGATATATATATATTTATTATGCTATGATTATGTTTGGTGATGTTGCGAGAATTAGTAATGGGTCGTATGTGGCTGGGGAACTATGATTGGAGTGCGAGGCGTTTTGGAAGGCGTGGAACTAGACAGATGCAGAGTGGCAAGGAAATCAGGGGAGTCTGTTCCATTTGTTGTTGTTGTATTTTTATTTCTATTTTTATTTTCAGTTTGTTTGAGTCATAGTTTCCTTCTTCATTGAGGACAATGAAGGAAATAAGTGTGGGGAGGGGGAAACTAGCGTTTAGTTTAGGTGTCGTGTCATTGTAGTTCAGTCATAGTTAAAAAAAAAAGAAAAAAAAAGAAAAATAGAAAATGTCCCGTGAAGGTTTTTGCACAAAATGGAAAATGATAGGTGTAATTGAATCAGTGGCTTTTCGATTACTATATATATGAGATAATAAATAATCGGTCACACGTCTAATTTAGGATATGTGGATAGGCCCAGCCGGTTAAAAGTTCCTTAGGCTTGATATAAAACAACTTAAAAATAGGAGTCTTGTGGGTTCCCGCCTTAGGAGCTATGGTAAAACTGAGACTGTGGAAGGTATAAGGGGTACGTCATAAGTAAAAAACTTATAAGTTTCTCCGATTAAACTGGCACACCTGTTTCTTTTTGTGAAAACAAATCCGAAACAGTGTGGCGCCCGAAAAGAAAAAAAATCATTCCATCCATCCATTCACCTGAGCACATGTAAAAAAAAAACGTGAAGTTTATGGCATTAACCATGGGGATGGTGACTCGTGTGGCGTATGTCCGCTAAACTGATCGTATACAAAAGCATGTAAGCTCGCAATATCATCCATTCTTCCATCATAAGGTTTAATCGGACTAACATAAGAGTTTTTTATATAAGATGGTAGATTTAATAGCTTTTAATCTCATAAGCCTGAAATGGGAATAGGTGGAATCGTAGTCTTTTGAGTGTGGGATCCATAGATAACTATATCTTACTTGAACTTAATGGATCGAAAATAAGGGCTTAGAAACCGGCGGTTGGGTTTAAGTGGATCGTATATTCACAATCTTGGTTTAACGTGTGGTTAGATTTGTCTAATAATATAATTGAATATATCGAAAGCCATTTGTTTTGATTGTGATTCCATTGCGAATAATTTTTCGGGGACGAAAAAAGATAAGTGTGGGGATGTGATGTTAAGTTAAAATAGGCATAGTTTATTGTGTTAAGTGTCGATTGTTAGTTCGTTGCATACGTTAAGTGGTAGGAGTTAGGTTACTTATAGAATACTGATGTTTGTGTTTAGCAGGGCTTAAAACAGGGAATAATGAAGGTTTAAGGAGCTGACGAGTCAACATATGGAGCTGAACTGGAAAAAGTCAACAGGGGCAGTCCCGCGATACGCGGAACAGGAGTTGGTTAGCTCCGCGACACGCCTGAGGACGTTAAATGAAGCCGGCCCAGATACTTGTCCCCGCGATACGCGGGGTGATATGTGTGTTCTATCGCGACTCGCGGGCCAAGGTGCCGAGAAGAAAAGGTTTTTAATCGATACGATGGGATTTTTAGGGTTGTTGGCGATTTTTCTGAAACAAACAGCCGGCAATCAGGTTTTGGACGAACGTAGATCACCATTTTCCATCAGACGCCATCATTCAAATCGATACTTCATGTTTTGCAATTCTCGAATCATTACCGAAGCTAGTATGACAACCATGTGCGGCTAAACCTCTTGTAACTTCTACTCGGATGAACTTTTACATTGTTTTGCATTAATTCTTGGTTGCGGATTCGTATAACTGGTACAGCTTGACCACTCGTGTTGGATTCTTGGTAAACGTTTATTGTGTTTGAATTATTTGTCGTTTATTAAGCGTATTGGCAACTTTCTTGCGTTGTTAGCGGGTTGGTAAATTGGCGGGTAGTTGATACAATTGAACGGGTTATTAGGTGGCATAGTGAATCTTAAAAACTATCCTTGATAACTAATCAGATTCATTAATTCTGAGGCCATGTCTATGTGGTGTTTTGAATCGGTAAACAGGTTTTGATGTTAAACGGGTAATTGGGATTCCGGGTAGAGGTTATTCTTTCTCGTATTGATTACAACTTTATTAATTAGCTTTCTAGTTTTTATAATCAAATTCACAAAACCCCCAATCTAGTTAATTTAGTTCTTAGTTGAAAACGTGACACTGACCACAAATTCCCCGTGGATACGATACCCTACTTACGCTATCTACGTAGCTTATTTAGGTTTTTGATTGACCCTTACGACAGTCATCATTCGCGTAGTACCTGCACTTAACCTTTTTGAGAAAA
Organism: Helianthus annuus; assembly: GCF_002127325.2. Taxonomy (NCBI): domain Eukaryota; kingdom Viridiplantae; phylum Streptophyta; class Magnoliopsida; order Asterales; family Asteraceae; genus Helianthus; species Helianthus annuus. The sequence continues at coordinate 15,900,409 of NC_035447.2, read as the reverse complement.
TACGTCAGTTTACACTGGTAAATACATTCAACCGACTCATTTTGAAAAGTTTAATAAAATTGATTTGAATGCACGTGGCACAAACTTTTATAACTTGGGATAATTATTTGAATATAATACTTGTAAACGAATTACATGTTCCTTATGCGTTCAGTAGCCCGATCCGTAGACCGGGTTAAAGATCAATAGACACACCACATTATTTATTCATTTATGCACTGACGGGTGTACGCCTATACCCCGTGCTCAGGTCGTGGCCATCTCGTAAGATGATGCCAAGGATATCCGGGACATGGTCATTAACCTCCCGAAGGCTTTAAGCAACAAAACATTTCAAAACGGAGCATATCAATGATTTAACCTCTAATCGATTAAAGATTTAATGCTGGACCAAGCGGTATTTTATATATCGTACCCCAAGCCCGTATAAAGGAAATTAAGTTAAAGTATTTACCTTTGCAAGTATTAATCACAAATAGCAAGTGCGTGTAGCTTTTACCGGGTCTCCTATTCTGGAACGAAGGTTTATAATAATCTATTAGAATCCTAACGGGTCTTTAATTAAGCCTAAACTTAGACCGGTTAGTTTTAACGAAAGATACGGTTCAAACGCACGATTAAGCGAAGACCGGAATAGAATGTGATTTAGACCCAACAAGTTTGAAGACTTGTATAATATGGGTAATCCAACCACATTCTGGATTTTGAGATAAAAACAACAAGGTTTGACCCGTTTCGGCTAATTTATGCAAACTAGTTACATAAACCGAACCGGACGCGTAGTTAGCGTAACGGGTAACCGTAAGAGTCCTATACAGGTTCTCTAAGTTAATATGCCCTAAATATGTTGTGATATCAGTAGGATATCTTCCATTATGCCCAAAACGAGTTTAATCCCATAATACGCCCCGTAGGGGTATTTTGGTCATTTCAAAGATTATAAAAGAGTTTATTTATAATTCTGATGTTCGGGTGTGAGGTAATCAGTAAAACCACTTACTTTAACAAATTACATCAGTAGGTATTAAGTCTTTTTATGACAAAATGGTTTTAGACCTATACTAGGCGTTTACTACGCGTAAAAAGCCATTTTAAGCGATTTCCGGGTTAAACAGGAAATCTGAGTTTTCCGATCAGGTTTCATAGTTCAAAATACTTTATTTATTATATAAAATTAGTAGCAATTGGATTGGTGTTAAAATACCATGTAGAACTCATTTTATGCCCGAAAAGGGTATAATCGGTATTTACCGAATCAATGCCATAACCTTAGGTTATGAGCAGGTTAAAAATAATTAAAAAACTTTAAAAATCTCAAAATATTATATTACATCAGTGTGTAAAAGGTTTGGTGTCGAAATTGGGTTTTAGATAGGCTTTATGCTAAGTGCGTCGTTTAATTAACTAAAGTTTCTTAATTGCGCTATTTAGCATAACTCCTATTCTGGACCTCGAACCGTTATGAAACTTTTGGGACATGTTTATAAATCAGTAACGAAGATTTTTGTCCTTTCACATTTCCAAAATTCTCGTTCTATGGTTAAAAGGGCATTATGGTCAACGTTTAAGCATTTAACGGAAACTTGTAAACGAAGTGGACAATCAATGAACCAGTCACAGAGGGTTATACTATCATGTAACCTGGTCCTAAGAAAGTCCTAAGGCATTTCTAGACTCTACTAAAACGGGTCAGAACTGAAGTCAAAGCAAAAGTCAAAGTTTTTCGACTTTCGGTTCCGAACCGGGTCTAACCAGAAAATTGTCGGATCAAACAAGCTTAGACCAGTTATAATACTTATTACCAAGTTATATGAGTGATAAAATAGGTTACATGCCTTCTACATTGTTAATTATGTGCTAATTCATAAATTAGCATTCTGTTGACTTTTTCTAAACAACTTTGACCCGACATTTGATCTAGTTAGAGTGGGAATCAGAGGGTGCCCTTTTGAGGGTTTAAGGCCCACATGATTACCAACTTATAACTACCTTTGATTCGATTAATCACTGGACCATTAAGGATTAATCATTAAGTCAACCGTTAATTACGACGGTTTGACTTTTAAGCTAAAACTAAGTAGAAACTCAACTAAGAAAGGTTAACCATACTTACCAAAGTCTAATGCACGACTAGGAATGGCTTGGGTCTGCTCTTATGCTCCAAGAAGCTCCAAGAAAGCAGATGGGATGAATGATCACAAGTTGTAACATGAAGGCCTTATATAGTGTATAAATCACCATAGATCATTGCCAAACAAGTCTACTACTGACCATGGATCATCCACAAGTGTCCCTAAGGTCTAAAAAGCAAGTAGGGGTCACCCATACTGGTGAAAAGACTGATCTAAGTCGGTTACAAGGCTGAACAGTGCTGCTGTCTCACTTTTCTGTATCTGGGCGTCTCACGCGGCCCGCGTAAGACCTTAACAAGGCTTACGCGGCCCGCTTAAATCATTCTGACAGATTTCAAATCTTTCAATAATTGCAGGTTGGCTCTTGGCTCTTTGGAAGGGTATTTCTTGCATTATGAGCCCTTCTTATTTACGTATAAGGGCCTCGAGACTTTTACCCATCTTGTTAAGTCCTCGGTTACTTTGTTATTACCCGAAAAGTCATAACTTTCAACGTTGACGCTTTAACCCCTCATGTACGAATTTGGTCATAACTTTCTCATTTTATAACAAAACTTTATGAAATTTTTATCGTGCATTCTAGTGAGTATAATTCACCGTTACAAAGCTTCGGGTTTGCTAAAAGTTCACTCAGAGGTATAACTTAAACATGTTGACACATTTAACCCCTGTAGTTTGTAATCTCTCACTTTCTTTCATATTTAGTTCCGTATGATCCATGATTTATTCGTTTGAAGGTATGAGCATCATGTAGGGTTACTGTAAAGTATATTTATCCCTTGTTGACATTTTGAACCCTTGAATTCACATACTTTCCATGTTTGTCAACTTTAGTCCCTCTAGAGTATTCTTTCGCACGTTCAAGCTTATGACAAGTGTCAATACATTATAGGACGTAAATTTTCGAGGTGTTACACAACTGCAGTCTTGACTTTGGCACCGCCCTCACTTGGTTTTTTTGAACATGACCTCTTGTTGTGGCCTTTCCCCTTGCAATTTCCACAAGTCTGAACTGCGTATTTCTTTGATAGCTTTCCACCCTTTGTCATATCCTCCATTTCAACAGCTGACTTCCTCCTAGCTTTTTTAGGCCTACCTGCTTGTTTTTTATGTTTAGGTGGCTTTAGAGTTGTAGGAACCATTAACTTGGGCCACATAGACATGCCACTGATTGGGTTGACCTTGAAGCTATACACCTTCTTCCAGTTGTCTAACCTATACAAGGGATTCACCCAACTTTCTAAACATCCAACTTGCTTACCATTGGTTGCCATAAACCATATGGTAGCCACAACATGTCTACAAGGTATGCCCGATATATCCCATCTTGTCCACATGAACTACACATTGACTTTTCCCGCTGGCCTAATACTGATCATCACAAGTCCACTGCACAGAATACCTGGTTGCCACTTTTTTTATTTCCTCCAATGTCTCTTGTGCATAGGGAGTTAGGAGTCCTTCAGTTCTTTCTTAGACCATCAGTATGGTGACAATTCTTCTCATGAGATACTCCCTAATATACTCCAATGCTGATATTATTGGCTTATCCCTAGCATCAATGATCTTGCTGTTGAAAGACTCACACATGTTGTTCATCAGCATGTTAGACACAGCCCTGCCTGTGTGAGGATAACAATGGATCAACAAATAGATTAACAACTATACAAAAAGACAGTTTTACAAACCTGAAAAGTGAGATAGGGTCCAATGTTGAGGTGGTATTTTTAACAACTAGGCATGAGCATTTTTGTTGAATGCCTTCAACTCCTCCATGGCCTCTTCAAACTAAACAATAGTTGTACACTTAGCTGCTTTCCAAAGCTTATCCTTGTAAAGTTTACCCTTATGTGACAGCTTTATATTCTCATGAATATGTTTTAAACAAAACCTGTGTTCAGCCATTAGGAACAGTTTGTGTATGGCAGCCATAAGACCCTAATAAAACAAAATCAAAGACAACTTCAAAATATATATTGTAATCAGCTAGTAACAATAATAGTGTAGAAAACATACCTTTTGTCTATCACTAATGAATGTGAAGTGTGAGTTGCTGCCCAGATCCAAATCATCACCCAAACATTGAAGAAACCAGGTCCATGAGCTAAGATTCTCAGCCTCCACTATTGCATAAGCAACAAGATATATGTTGTTGTTTGGGTCAGCACCAACAGCAGATAACACTGGACCCGGATATTAACCTTTCATGAAAGCTCCATCCAACCCTAACATATGCCTCCCTATGGCCTTAAACCCCTGTTTCAAACCACCCAAGCATACATATATCCTTTTACAGACTCTTGTGGTGTCATCCGGATTTCTCACATGTTTAACCTCAATATGAACAGTTGACCCGGGGTTTGTGTTGCACAGTTCTTCCACATATGACCTCAACAAAGTATATTGTGTCTTGTAATCCCCTTGAACCTGTCTCTTTCCTTTATTTTGGCTCTGTAGGCTTTCATCTTAGAGATATTCACTTCAAATTTCCTCTGAAACTGCTCCCGTACAGCCTTGACTGGTATTCCTGGATTTTCTTCAATCTGCTCCAACATTTGAAGAGAAAGGAATGTTAAAGTGCAAGCATACAAATCCCTGCAGTTAACACACTTGTGAACTGTATTCAAAGTCTTGACAATCCAAGATTCCTGATCTCCATCTTTTGAGACTAAAAGGACCCATGGACATAGATATTGGTGGGGATTTGTCTTTTTTCCCCTACCACCAACATTTACTTTTTCATTTTGGCTCTTTTCCACAACTGGTCCCTCATCTTTCAAAACCTGTGTACCATCTTCCTTAACCTCAAACTTTGGCATTTGTCCTTGACAAATTGCCCTAACTCTTTTCTTATCATATTTAACAATCTTAATAAGTCTCCTGGATTACCACCCTGATCACCTTCATCTTCATTTAAACCCTCATCTACATTAGCACCCTCATCTACATTACCATCAGCATTATCATCTACATTACTATCAACATTATCATCTACATTAGTATCAGCCTTATCATCTACATCTGCATCCTTTTCATAATTTGTTATGGCTAAAACTTCCTGTTGTACACCACTTGATTGGCCCACTTCATGCCATCCCAACCGTAGAACCCTTAACCCATTGGTAACCAATTGTTCTTCATTGATTTCTTCAATAACCACCCCTGATCTATTGTAGTTAACATTTGTATTACCATGTTCAGTATAAAAATGTACAACCCTATGTTCAGGGACATATTTTAAAAGTTCTATCACATCAGCATCACAAGCAAGGCTACGAAGACCACTATCTAAACTCTCTCCTGGTATTAAAAAATGATAGTACATAGTAGAACCTTCTTCATAACCTAACATTATCATCGCAATATCCAACTCGTGTACTGAGAACCTGTCACTGTCTAGAAGATCGATGAAGTCATGCTTACCATTAACATGCTGTCTACCAGGAAGTTCTATGAAAATCCCACCATGATGCAACCGAGCAGTAAAAAGGGTATCATACACCTCTGCATTTCAAAAAAGACATTCAAAAAATAAGCATTAGGGCTTGATCATTACAATTCTAAAATATCAGCTACTCACCATAAATTTCATTAACATCCCGCTGGTCTAATGTCTCTCGAATGTAGAATCCTTAACTCATCGCGTGTGAATTAGGGCTTGATCGCTTGAATTCGTCGTTGGATTTCAAAGGGGGATGAGCATTTGGTGTTAATGGGAAATGAGCAGTTGGGGGTTAATTATTCTTCTTGATTAAAGATGAATAGTTAATAAATGGAGGTTCAGAGATATTTAATGGGGGGAAAAAGACGAATATACCCTCACGTGACGTGCACGTGAGGGGTTTTAACATCAAAAGTTAACTGGGTTGATAAGAAAGGACACCGCCTGTTATAGGTTGCAAACATAAAGGACATAGAGTGTAATTTTTAAACTTAAAGGACAGCGCATGTAGAAACCCTGAAACATAAAGGACGAAAGGTGCAATTTTGACTTATTTTTATTTTATCAGCCCAACACAACCCGATACTCAATATTAGCTCGTTTCTTTTTCACTTGCGACCAAGCACTACCCACCACCAACCAAGATAACTTTATTTCCTATATAAAAAAAGTTACTAATGCACACAAAGCTTTGTTAGCGGCAATCAGTATTAATGATGAGCCCAAGACTTTTAGGGCTTGTTTGGCTAAGCTTATTATTCCATTCCATTCCACTATAAATAAGAAACTATATTTTGCTTAGATGAGTTGTAACATGTGCTTGGGGAGTATTTCAAAAAAAAAAAAAAAAACTTGATTTTTCATTTTTAACCCAAACATTTCATATGTTATATTTTGACCACTTTTATTTTTTTTACTTTTAACCCAAAGTTTTCCATCTTTTATAATTTAACACAACACTTTAATATCTACAACTTTGGTCCCCATACTTTTTATCTTTCGCAAGTTTTTCGTTTTACGTTTTGTTCTGAATTTTATGAGTTAACATGTTGTAGCGTGCATGTGAGGTTTAATGTTTTTTGCTCTATTTTTTCATATTTAACAGACATGTCGCAGCGCGTCCATTTTTTCTCTTTTGAAAAGTTCGCCGCAACGGGCAAGTCCTAGATCGACTAAGTTATTATTTTCTACGTTTTATGTTTCTGGTTAATTTCTTCGCATTAACACACTGTAACGGGTGTACGTGGTTCAACGATTTTAGTCTGCTTTTCGTTTAGTGTAATTTTTACCATTTTATCTATTTTATTTTTACGATGTTGAGAGTCGATGTCGTTATGGCATTGGTACTGCTTGACATTGTTTTACGAACGTTTTTAACCTATTAAATTTTTTACTCATATTTTGTTTCGGGGTTTACCCCTGTACTTCCTTTACTTAAAAACTATTTTTTACGTGCATATTTTATGTATGGGTATGTATAAATATGATTTGTTCTACATTCCGATGTAAAATTTTTTTATAGACGAGTCAGATCAAATATAATACGTTTTCGTTTAAAGAAACCATTTTTACGTGCATATTTTTATGTACGTTTTGGTATAAATTCAAGTTGTTCTACGTTTCGATGTAAACTTTTTTTGGGAAATAATTCAGGTCAAATATAATATGTTTTCGTGTTTATTTTATGTATGTTTCGTAAAGTTTGTTTCGAACCGAGTGGAGTCAAATTATGGTTTCTTTTTCTCTCCTTTTTTCGAAAGCTCTAATTAATCCCTTTCGATTACATGTGCATATTTTCCTTCATACCCGTTACGTTTTTTATGTATGAGTTGGGTCACATATAATATGTTATGATTGTTCGATATGAATTTGATTTACTTTACGTTTGATCCAACCACAATGCTTATACAAGTTACATTGAGTTCACTTGGATACGTCGAAATGTGTGTTTTCATATGGTTAATGTATCATATAACGTCTGGACTAATTCATTCAATGTTTACGATGTACTCGCGCCGCAACGCGGGCGGTTCTTAACCCTAGTTTAACTTAAAAATGACTTTTTATTAAAAGGATTTTTTGACTTATGACCTATTGAAAAGGAGTTTTTAAAAAAGTGTTTGGATTAGCTTATTGGGTGGGAAAAACTAAAATTACTAAAAAGAACATTCTTCATATTGAAAAGTTGTTTGGTAGGGGGTAAAAAAGTTGTTTGGTAAGGGGTAAATTTGTAATTGTGTTGAAAAGCTCTAAAAAGTCACAAATTTCTGACTTTTCAAAAATGACTTTTTCTCCCCACTGAAAGGTTGTTTTGAAAAGGACTTTTCAATTAGCCAAACAATATTTTGACTTATTGGCTTTTTGAAAAAGCCAATAAATCAATAAGTTGGTTCAAAAAGCTTAGCCAAACATGCCCTTAAACAAGCTGAACAAGATAAGAAATGGAGAAAAGCAATGAAGAAAGAGATACAAGCCCTCAAGGCAAACAAAACTTAGACAATTGAAGAATTACCAAGAGGCAAGTGGGCCATACTGGTAAAATAGTTTAAACCATAGTGACTAAAATGACATTTAACTTTAAAATATAACTTTACAACTTTTGACATGAAACACCAAGTAAAACATTCACTTCTAACTTTTGTTAATTGACAACTTTGACACCTAAACCTTTCTATTTAATAACTTCACACATCTCTTTTGTTTAAATTACTTTTACAACCTTACAACGCAATATGTGACACATTATTATACTTTTTTAGGTTTAACTACGTCAATGTCTAAATTACTTTTACAACTTTTAATCCGGTGTCTAATTACTTTTATGACTTTATATTGCAATGCCCGAAACATACTCGTTTTTTGTCTATGTCTAATGGCTTTCCTTCCAACCTTTTTCTACTTAATAACTTGATATATTCTTTGTTTAAACTAATTTTACGACTTTACACCTTAACGTGTGACGCATTATTATACTTTTTTTTTTATCTATGCTTAACAACGTTAATGTCTAAATTACTTTTACGACTTTACATTGCAACGTCCGAGACATACTTTTTTTATCTATGTCTAATGTCGTTAATGTCATTGACGTTACGCTTGAATCGGGCTCAAGGCATCAGGCATGAATATATTATTCAAAACTTAAAAACTTAAGGAAGTCACCAAAAAGAAAGTCTAAGACGGCAACGGTAACCCAGAAGCTACGCTCCGTTTCTAGATTCCATGCCCTACCTACCGTGTGGTGCACAACAACGAACCCCCCTCATTGACTCTCACCGTACACGTGTCACGATACCATTTGTTGGTCTCCTACCACCTACGTAACATTAATATTCAATCCGTGACCGCCTCTTCTTCATCATCCTATAAATTCACCTTCTTATCTCTTCCGCTTTCATTCATTCATCATCATCACAATTAACAACAATTCCAAAGCAATCTTCTCTCATATTCTTATCCTTGCTTCATATCTTTCAAGGTATCTATCATCCTTTTCTCTATATTTCTCTTCTTGATTATTATGTGTTGTTAGATCTATCTAGATGTGAAATTTTGTGGTTGATTCTCGTAATCTATGAGTAATCGCTTTCAACGAGACGGATTCGTTTTTTATTGTAGATCTGGCCAATTGTAGGTTTATACGAGTTGTTATTGGATCGGTTGATTGTAGATCTGGCCAATCGTAGGTTTATACGAGTTGTTATTGGATCAGTTGATGATTGTTGTTGAATTGTTAGTTTGATCTGTTTAGATGTGGAATTGTGTGATTGATTTCTCTCTCTCTCTCTCTTTTTTGCAACTATATGATGAACATGATAAGGAAGAGATTGTTTAGAATTTTAGATGTATAATTGATTCTGGTAATTCTACCAGTAGTCGTTTTATACATGACGGATTCTTGTCTTATTGTAGATTTCGCTAGTTGTTTATATGCGAATTGTTGTTGATCGTTTGATGATTGTTAGTGTGATTTATTTAGATGTGAAATTGTGTGATCGATTTCTTGTATAAACCTACTCGGAACCCTTATTGATATGATTTGATGAATAGTAATTGATTTGACGAATGTCTCTGGATAATTTTAGTCTTTTCATATCAGTTGTTCTTGGATCGTTCGAAGATTGTTGATGATTAATTTTTTTTTGTGTAATCGTTTTTAACAAGACAGATACGAATTGTTACTTTCGTGTTTGTTAGTTTGATGATATGATTTAGATATAATATAATGATTGATTCTAATAGTCAATATGTGTAATCGTTTTAAACCAGACTAATAATCGGTTTCTACAGTGCTTTTTACTCGGTAGTTTATAATTTTGTTTGCTTAACATTCCAGCCGATCTGATTTAAGTTTTTGGTGGTATAATTTATTGTTTTGGGTATTAATCTGTTTGTATTTTTATTATCCAGATGCAGATCTTTGTGAAAACTTTAACCGGAAAGACCATCACTCTCGAGGTCGAGAGTTCTGATACAATTGACAATGTTAAGGCCAAGATCCAAGACAAGGAGGGGATCCCTCCAGACCAGCAAAGATTGATCTTTGCCGGAAAGCAGCTTGAAGACGGCCGTACCTTAGCCGACTACAACATCCAAAAGGAGTCAACCCTTCATCTTGTACTCAGGCTCAGAGGAGGAATGCAAATTTTCGTGAAAACTTTAACCGGGAAGACCATCACTCTTGAGGTCGAGAGTTCTGATACAATTGACAATGTCAAGGCCAAGATTCAGGACAAAGAAGGGATCCCACCAGACCAGCAGAGGCTTATCTTTGCCGGTAAACAGCTTGAAGACGGCCGTACTTTGGCTGACTACAACATCCAGAAGGAGTCAACTCTTCACCTTGTGCTCAGGCTGAGGGGTGGGATGCAGATCTTTGTTAAGACTTTAACCGGAAAGACAATCACTTTGGAAGTTGAAAGCTCAGACACCATTGATAATGTCAAGGCTAAGATCCAAGATAAAGAGGGCATCCCACCTGACCAGCAGCGATTGATCTTTGCTGGTAAACAGCTTGAAGATGGCCGTACTTTAGCCGACTACAACATTCAGAAGGAGTCCACACTCCATCTTGTGCTCAGGCTTAGAGGAGGGATGCAAATCTTTGTCAAGACTCTCACCGGGAAGACGATCACATTGGAAGTTGAAAGTTCCGATACCATCGACAATGTTAAAGCCAAGATCCAAGACAAAGAGGGGATCCCACCAGACCAACAGAGATTGATCTTTGCTGGAAAACAGCTTGAGGATGGTCGTACCTTGGCAGATTACAACATCCAGAAAGAATCCACCCTCCATCTGGTGCTCCGCCTCAGAGGTGGTATGCAGATTTTCGTTAAGACTCTGACCGGGAAGACCATCACCTTGGAAGTCGAAAGCTCCGATACCATCGACAATGTTAAAGCCAAGATCCAGGACAAGGAGGGGATCCCACCGGACCAACAGAGGCTCATCTTTGCTGGCAAGCAACTTGAGGACGGTCGCACTCTTGCTGACTACAACATCCAGAAGGAATCCACCCTCCATTTGGTGCTTCGTCTTCGTGGTGGTATGCAGATTTTTGTGAAGACTTTGACTGGCAAGACTATAACGCTTGAGGTGGAGAGCTCTGATACGATTGACAACGTGAAGGCGAAGATTCAGGACAAGGAAGGCATCCCACCGGACCAGCAGAGGCTGATCTTTGCGGGTAAGCAGCTTGAGGATGGACGCACGCTTGCGGACTACAACATTCAGAAAGAGTCCACCCTCCACCTTGTCCTTCGTCTCCGTGGGGGTAACTAAAAGCTTATAGCTTTTGTTATGTTTGTGTTTCTTTGAAAGGTTTCTGTGTTACAATTATATGTGGTGGTTGACAATGGTGCAATTTCAAATAAAAATCATGGTTTTATAATTTTCGATGGTGGAGCTAACCACTTGCAAATGAAACTCATTAGAACCTACTCCTTGAACCATCATTACAATGGTTGTTTTGATCAACACGTTCTGCTCCTCTCATTAACCAAAGTGTTTAGGTTCATTTCTTGAAATAAGAATTCAATTCAAAGTGTTGATCACGAGATTAATTAGTTTATCCTAACATTCATATTCATATTCATATCCTATAACAGAACGAGAGTAGCAATTTGGTAAACAAATATTCTTACTAACCTTTGTTCAAGTTCGTGATTTTGTTGTTGATGGAATTCGGTTTTCACCCTGCATTAGTATTACAAGAAAAACAATAAAACTGTAAGCAAAAATTTAGACTTTAAGAATAAAACGAATATGTTGTAAAGACATTTGAAAGAATTACATCGACATCTTTACTTTGCTCCATCTTTTGTTCAGTATTTGCTTACTGCAGTTAATGATACTGAAGGGGTATGGTCTCATATTGCCGCGTAAGTCATACATGCGTCGGGCCACACACGCATTCAACCACCAAAACTCAGCCTGTTCCAAGGCTCATGCGCGGGACCTAACCGCATACGCGCAACCTTGACATGCTCAAGGTAATGCACCAGGTTTGCCCAACCAATTTCCACAATGAACAGTCTTGTGCTATTCACTGCTCCATTATCTCCTCTCACAGCTAAAGACGAAGGCAACAAGCGTGGCCAGCAACTTCCCCACACCCGGGCGATAGGTAAACCTAAAACTCACATTATTCACTTCTGAGCACTCTTAATAAGTCTAGTGCCCCTTGCACGCGGGAGCAACACTAGACTGGGGGACATGATGGGGTATGGTATTGGACCTGACCCGAACGGTCGAACATTCCCGTTATTTATCGCCTTTTATATTAATAAAATTTACAATCAATTTAAACTTTTGCACGTTACTTGAAAACTAGAACCAAAGTTACAAACGTCCATTTAAATTCTAGTTGCAAACCTTCCATCACCTTACAAAACTATAAAACACAAGTCTTAAGATAATTTTTGACAACTAAACATTAACTACGTAATATCCAAAACATTTTGACCAATTTACACAAGTTAAGTTCGGAAGCACGTTGAGAGCGATACGGAGCGTCTTCGTTCCGAGCGTAGCGTGGCCATTTAAATTGGAACTTTACCTATAACAAAACAACGAGTTATTATCATCTATATATGAATACATCATACTAACATAGAATTCTGACTTCCAACAAACACGATAACCATACTATTTATCATTTTCATTCCTGTTCTCTTTTAAGACTAATACTAACATTCTTTTGTTTGACCCGTTCATGGTATAACATCATACGGCAGGAAGTCCCGGTAAGTCTTCCGGAAACACATCCGAAAACTCGTTAACGACTTTAACATCTTCTAGCCTTGAAGTGCCTTTGTTGAGGTCTACTACATAAGCTAGAAACGCCTTACTCCCATTACGCACATACTTAATTGCTTGAATAATAGAGCAAAGTTTTGGGTCGACATCCCTTTCCCCTTGGATACTCATGTAACACCCCGTGTTTTCAAATGTCAAAGTCAAAGTCAAAGTCCAAGTCAACTTTGACTTTCTTTGACTGTAAATAGTCTATTTTATGTTTTAGTTGTATTATGTGGAGTAAGTGTTGTAATCAGCAAGAATCGAGGTAATCGAATGTTTTAACGCGAGCCAAGTTACGACTGTGAATGACAGGAAGTAACAATGCGATAAAGTTAACTAATCAGCAATCAAACCGATCTAACAATCATCGAACTCGAGACTCGAATTATGCGAATTTTGGTATTGTTATACGTGTGTGTGTGCCTTATGTGTTACTTGTGCGTGTTTACTTTATGTTTGGTGTGGTATTCAAGCAAATCAATCGAAAATCAAATCGAAACTCGAAAGGCAATCGAACTCAATCGAAACCGACATCGAAACGTGACTTATAGAAGATTGTATGTTAGATATAGTAGTTGGGACTGAAAGTAATTTGACTAGGAACCCTATCGTATTCGTATCAGCGTCCATCGAAATTGAAACGTCAAAAATCGTCGCAAAATACTCTAAGTGTGTCGCGGATCGAACAGGAGGCATCCTGATCGAACAGGCCAGCCGATCGGCTAGCATCTTGCCAGCCGATCGAGCAGCCCACTCGATCGGAGCCCCTGGCCGATCGGCTGCCACTTTCCTTTTTTGGAAGCCTATAAATAGGGTTGTCCTTGTATTCATTTCCACTTTTGGAAAGTTCTGACCGGCCAGCTCCTATTCTTTATCTTTTCTCAGATTTATCTCAATCCCGGTAAGTTTCCACCTTAATCCTTGTACGTTTTTTATCATTACTTGATTCTACACCTTTCTATCTTTCAAAACTTGGATTCTAACCGTGAAATCACCAAGATCTAAGTGTTCTTGGGTGATGTCATCATGGTGTTCTTGAAGAACATCATGTTTTGGCCTCATTCGACTATGATTAGCTTAGATCTAACCGATTTCCACATAAACAAGCTAAGATCTACCAAAGATCTAAACATCCACAAGTTGTGAAGGATTGAAAGAAGGAATCCCAACTTTCTTTCAACTCTTTTACACTCAATGCCTTCAAACCGGTAGAAACGGAGCTTGAACCGGCTAACTAATCATTCAAACAGCTAAAAGGTTCAAGATTCGGGTTCTATGAACAAGGTTCACCGATTTTGGGTTAGACTCTAAACCAACGTTCCGAACCGTTCACCGGCCGGACTTGGGTGATTCCTGTCCGAGCCGGAGAGACGGGTAAGAACGAAGGTATCATAGTTCAACTCGTTATCAAACTACCTCGATATAATGACAAGTAACCAGACGACCAAGTGTTAGACGAAAGGCCGACCAGGTTAGACTTGCTGGCCGAACGGCTAGGCTGATCGAACAGCCCAGCCGATCGGACACACCAGCCGATCGACCGGGCCAGCCGATCGGCTAGCACATGGCGTCTCACTTTTCCAAACTTTTGAGGTATAGTATTGACGACGTAGTGTTCGATCGAATATGGCACTCGATTGGTGAACATTACTGTTCGGATCATGAGATACTATGCTTCAACACTTAATCGTTTTCACAACTCGTTCGTAGTAGGGAATGCCAGCCGATCGAACAGACTGTTCGATCGAGTGACATTCAGTTGAGGACTAATTCTGAAGTTCCTAGCCGATCGAGTGAGCTAGCCGATCGAGCGAACCGCTCGATCGATCGACTTGAAAGGTAGGAACACTTCAGTGTTCTCAAATGCTGCACCGAAAACTTCAAAAGTTCAAATCCTCAAACACAAACACACCAGAGGAAGAAACAATCCACTCGAATGGCCCAGCCGATCGAGCCTACCGGCCGATCGAACAGGACTGTCCAACCGGACATACCAGCCGACCGAACAGCCCGTTCGATCGAACCTGCCGTTCGATCGACCAGCCCATTCGATCCATTCACACTTGTTTACTTTTCCGCGTTACTTATCGTTATGTTATCGAACTATTCAGGCTAACCCTACTCTCAGCGCTCCCTTCAATCCACAATCAATCACTGTGAGTATACTCGATCCCTTTTTGTTTTTAGCACTTTTGGGTGTTACATACGTTACCTATCAAATCACAATCAAACACAAACTATTTGAACGCTAACCAAATTGCATGTGCTACTTGACTAAATGAATGCTGTTTATTATGTTTACACGTGGAATGCTATCTACCTGCCTTAGCAACATAGTACTATAGTTTGGACTCAGCACCCGTTCACACGGGGGTTGTTAAGGACAATTACTTGCATGGATTACGGTGGTAATCATGTATTGCGAACCGTCTCGAACGGTCAACCCGCAGTCGTTGGTATCGATGGTCCCATGTCGATAATTAACATGCATCATTTTCCTCTGTGTACGTGCCTGGTTATGCGTAAACTATTCGAACTCTATATGCTATTATCAAACTTGTGTGCTCACCTTTACATTATATGTATTGACTTTATTTTTACATATGTGACAGGTGCTTAAGTCGCTAGGATGCTTAGGCGCATGGTGATGAAATCGAGGCCAGGGAGTCTAGAAATAATAAACAATTGTCTGTAATAATAATTGAATCTGAGTTGTCGAAACGGAATTAATTGCCTAGTTGCTTTCTATGATAACTTGTTTATTTATTTGGGACACGGTATGGGACGTGTCATTTAAACTGAATTTATATAATAGTTGTTGTGGAAACTTCTGGACAATCTGTTTCGCTCAGTGTCGCGCCCCGATGATTCCGCCATCGGTTAGGGTGTGACAGATTGGTATCAGAGCCATAACTATAGGGAATTAGGTTAGACACGACCTAGTCCGGGTCGCTGTCTTAGAGACCTAGACTATAGTTAGGAGCCATCAGACCAAGTTTAGGTGCTTATTCTGCAATTCTTCACTATCACTGCACTCGAATTTTCAATCAAAGTCAGGCGATTCAGTTGGGAATAGGTGTGAAAGCCGCAAACTCCTGACCAAACTGCCTGACTTATGCTGATTTTATTCGTTTATTCATGCCTAACTCATTATTTTCGCTAACAAACAAGGGAGATTATACCAAATCAGGAGTGAAATCCATATTTTGATGAATAATCTCCCTTATTTTATAAAAACAAGGAAGAAATTGCTAAGCCAAAGGGTGAAACCCTGACTTTGGCAGTTTGTTCTGGACTTTATTTATCTCACCAAGGCCTTGATGGACTCCAACGACCTGAACTCACAAGTATGACCTAGGAAGCGCGTGCGGAATGCCCAAGAATCGAGGCAGAAACACGACCTCTAGAGTCGAAAGTGATGACAAGTCTACTGCGAATAGTCGAGTTGCCTTGGTTAGTCGATGTCTAGTAGCCGCAGACAATCTATCTCTCGATTTTATGTGATTCGATTCTGAGAACCGCAACCGCGTACTTTGATGACTCGTTGATTTTATGTGTTTATGTGTGCTTCTCTATTTTGTGTTTATATTTGCTTTCTCTGTTTTGTGCTTACGTTTTGGGATATTATTCGATTTTGCTATCAATTTCAATTGACACACACGACTCGCAATTGCTGTTCTATCTCAATTCAACACCCAGTCATCGCAACTTTAGACGATATCGTACTATGTTATGCTATACGACTAAGTTAGACTATACTATACGATGCTATTCGACATACTAATCGAACGACACGCGAGCTTTGAAGGATAGGTTTCTGTTTTCTGACTGCTTTTGTGAATAAATGGTTACGTGCTTTGGTGTTTATGTGCTTCTGTGCTTACGTGTATCTGTGGTTATGTGCTTATGTGTCTATGTGATACGTGTTTCGACGTGATTCTAAGCTTTAGTAGTCTAGACGTGTGAGGTGAGATTCGATTTCGTTGTGTTGAGTCTCGTGACGATGTCTAATGCAGACCATGTCGTTGTCTGGATCCCGACCCCGTTTGACTCGCCAAGAAAAGAGAGACCGACGCCTCGCTGCGATCATCTCCAAAACCGTGGCGAAAGCTGTGAGTGAGGTGTACGAAAACGCTAGCAAGTCGTCAGAAGAATCCCGAGCTGAAATCCCTAAGGATTCAAGCAAGGCTGCTTTCAGCTTCAAGCAGTTCAAAGCATGCGGACCGAAAGAGTTCACCGGCGAAGATGGTCCTACAGCCATGTTTCACTGGTTCGACTCAGTCGAAGTCACTCTGCGCCAGAGCGGATGTCCTAAACATATCCGCACTCTCAATGCTACAGGCGTCTTCCAGTCCCGTGCTCTAGACTGGTGGACGGCCGAACGAAACAAGCGCGGAAATGATGCAGCTTACGGGCTGACATGGAAGGAGTTGAAGGCAATTATGATCGAAGAATTCTGCCCTCCTCATGAACGCCAAAAGCTGGAGGACGAGTTCTGTGGAATCAAGCAGAAGGATGGAGACAACGCTGCTCTCACTGCTCGCTTCAAGCAGCTTAGCATCATATGTCCTGATCAAGTCAAGACCTCAGATCAAGCCATCAAGAAGTACATTCGAGCCCTACCCGACTGTGTAGCCGACTTTGTTCACGCCGCCAAGCCAGCAACGATCGAAGAAACCTACCTGCTAGCCGCTGAGATTAATGACTAGCGGGTAAAGTCTGGTTTCTGGGATAAGCAAACCAAGTCTCTGCACCAAGCCACTGCAGCACCCACCGACTCATCTGCTCAATCCTCCAAGTCTTTGAGAAGGAAGAACAACAACAACAACAACAGCTCCAGCAACAAGAACTGTGCTGTGACAACCACTGCTGCTCCCCTACAAGCTGTACCAGCTCAGCAGCAACAGCACCAGCGCTCAGCTCCAGTGATCAATGCACCGCCAGCTGTCACACCCCAACCGACGGCGGAAACATCGGGATGAGACGAACAAATTGCTCAAAACATCATAACACTACATGTGACAATATAATTAAATTTCATTTATTAAAATTGCAAAGTTTCATACATTGTCATAAAAGGAAATAACAAACATTAAACATAGTTTATTTCAAAAGTGGGTTTCTAGGCCATCCTATTCATTCCTTCAAATCTTGACTTCCTCACCCTGCAGTATGCATTTAAAATAAAGTCAACAAAACATGTTGGCGAGTATACAAGTTTGAATATAGTATAATATGTTTGAAATAGTTTAACATGCTCAAATCCACATGAGTACATGAGTTCATATTAACAGTTATACTCGTAACGATGAAATCTATGTGTTCAAACCAAAGTTTAACGCAATTAACATAGCCTAACCCTAGAAGGGTGGTAAATGAGTAACATAGAATAAACCTAACAATACCCATAATATTATGGGAGGGGCGTTTCTCAACCTACAGCGCTGCCATTGTTAGGGGAGGCTTGCAAAGTTAATGAACGCACAGTCATAATTGTTTAACAGTAGCATAACGTGATTAACATGAGTCAAATAGATTCACATGAAATGTGGATTGAGGGTGCAAAAATGTTTAACATAGTGTGTTTGATATAGAAATGCATACAGAACCCAAAATGTGATAAAATAGAAAATGGGTCATGTATACTCACCTTAGGTTGAATTGCGTTTTTCTTGGAAAAGATTAAGAATCAAGGGATTGTCCAAGAGGATGTGCACAAGAGATTTACCCTATTAATTTTGAGGATTTGTTAATTATTGGGAATTTAGAGATTATTTAAATAACAAAGCATTTATAGAATAATATTAACATTTCTAAAATAATAATCATATGTCTCATTTTTATAGTTTGTATTTAACGAAATACATGTCAATTTATTTATAATTAAGTGAGTAAAAATAAATACTGATTTTTATATACTATTAAAATAATATTTCTGATTTTACCAAAGTATTATAAATATTATTACTAAAATTCTGGATTATAAATAATAATTCCTGATTATTATGTACTTAAAAATAATAATTCTGATATATATAAAGTAAAAATTCTGATTATTAATAATATAGATTAAAAATTTTGATTTAAAATAATAAATCTGATTATTATATATAAAATAATAATTCTAATCTAAATAAAATAGTAAATCTGTTTATTATATAATAATTCTGATTTAGATAAAATAAAATAATAAATCCGATTATATAAAATAATAAATCTGAATAAATAAAGAATAATAATTCGGATTTAAATAGTAATTTAAATAATAATTCTGTTAAATAAATTCTGATTTTATATAAAAATTATGAAAATCTAAAAATAATCTAATTATAAAAAAAAATAGGAAATGAATTTCTGTTATAAAAATCTGATTTAATAATATTTATAAATCTGATTAATAATATTAATAATAGTAAAAATTTCTGATTTTTATATAAATAAATCTAATTGATATAATTATTCTGAATTATTTTATTAATATTATAGTAATAATATATTTGTTTAATATCGTTAGATAAATCTGATTATTATTAATATAGATAATTAATTAAAGATTATAATAATAATATTAATAACCTAATAATAATAATAAATAATAATAATAATAATAATAACAATAATAATAATACAGAATTACAATCGTAAAAGAATATGAAAACGGAAACGAAATCGGTACCGGAATCGTCAGTGACGGACAACGAACACGCGGTGGCGATTAACGGTGAACTCCGGCGAAGGTGGTGGCTCCGGTGGTGGTGTAGTTCTTCCGGCGAAGGTGTGAACGAGTCGGTTTCGGTTTGCTTCGGGGATCGAGAGTGAAAGGAACGATTATGTGTTGAGGTTTGATCGTTTTATAAAGGGAATGTAGGCCGTCGGTTACGAACAGGGAAGGTCACAAGCTTTCCGGTCATAAATTCGAAGTCGGAGAAGACGAACAGGTTGGCGGGTTTTTTTTTATTATTTAAATCAGTGTATTTAATTTGATGTTAAATACAATTTGGTTTCAATATATGTCGGATGTGGCATGCCCGGCCGAGTGGTAAAGACGCGTGTGTGTTATGCGAGAGACCCGGGTTCGAACCGCACAAGGGCCGGTTCTCACCCAGGAGACCCCCTTTTTTACTAACAGTTAGTCTGACTAACTGGGTTAGTCACTAACTGAGTTTTCTAACTCAGTTAGTGCTGCCCTTTGATAAAATTAACCCAGTTAGCTGATTTAACTGGGTTTTCACTAACTGAGTTAGTTTAACTAACCAAAACTAACAAAATCATTAAAATTTCAGTTTAAAATATTTATTTATTTAATTTTAATTATTAGTTTACTTATTTAAAATATTAATAAAATAATACAAAAATTATTTTAACCCAAATTTTGATATTTTTACCGAATTAACGTATAAATTCCCGGTTTTTGTACGGTTTAGGGTAATCTCTTGGCAATGATGAATTTGAGAGCTGAGATTAAGATGTAATTTCACTGTTTTTACGTGTTTAACATAGTTTCAACATGTTTTTAATTGTTTTGACGATACATAGCATCCAAGCACAAATATGAATAAAGTAATGCACTTTCATTATGATTTCAAGTCTCGAGTACAATTTGGGAATAAAACCAAATACCACCAAGGTACAACTTACAAAAATAGAAAGTACAAGTAGGCTTGCCAAAGATGGAAAGATTGAAAGTATGAGGTGTCACAGTCTCCCCTACTTTAGGAGATTTCGTCCTCGAAATCTTAAGAAGAAGACTGATCGAAGAGATGTGGATACTTTGCCATCATGTCACTTTTGAGTTCCCAAGTAAACTCAGCACCACGCTTGCCTTCCCATCGTACTTTTACAATGCGAATTTTGCTGCGTCTGAGCTGCTTGGTACCTTGATCCACAATTTCAACTGGTCTTTCCACGAAATGAAGCGTATCGTTGATTTGCAAGTCGTCGACTGGGACATGAAGTCCTTCATCAGCTAGACATTTCTTGAGATTTGAAACGTGAAATGTCGGATGAACGTTACTCAGTTCCTGTGGTAGATCCAGCAAATACGCTACCTTGCCAACTCGTTCGAGGATTTTGAAAGGTCCAACGTAACGAGGGGCAAGTTTACCCTTTTTACCGAATCGAACAACCCCTTTCCATGGAGATACTTTAAGTAATACTTGATCCCCAACATTGAATTCCATGGGTTTGCGCCCTTTATCTGCGTAACTCTTTTGTCGATTCCTGGCCTTGAGTAAATTGTTACAGATTTGAAGAATCTTGTCCGTGGTTTCTTGAATAAGCTCAGGACCAGTAAATTGCTTATCACCAATTTCGTGCCAACTGATTGGTGATCGACATTTTCGCCCATATAACGCTTCGAATGGGGCCATTTGAATGCTGGAGTGATAGCTGTTATTGTACGAGAATTCGACCAGAGGCAAATGCACATCCCAACTACCACCAAAGTCAATGACACAGGATCGAAGCATATCTTCGAGAGTTTGAATGGTACGCTCAGTCTGTCCATCTGTTTGAGGATGGAAGGCTGTACTAAGATTTAAATGAGTACCCATGGCTGATTGAAAAGTTTGCCATAGGCGAGACGTGAAACGACCATCACGGTCTGAAATGATGTCACGAGGTATGCCATGACGACAGATGATTTCATCAGTATAGACTCGAGCAAGTTTTTCAACTTTGAAGTCTTCCCGAATAGGTAAGAAATGGGCTGACTTGGTCAAACGATCAACGATGACCCAAATACTATCATTACCAGATGAGGTTCGAGGAAGTTTAGTTATAAAATCCATTGCAATACTATCCCACTTCCAAACAGGAATTTCTGGTTGTTCAAGCAAACCAGAGGGACGCTGATGCTCTGCTTTAACCTTCGAGCAGGTAAGACATTTTGAGACATACAAGGCTATATCATTCTTCATACCAGGCCACCAATAAGATGTTCGAAGATCATGATACATCTTATCAGCACCAGGATGTATTGAGTATTTAGACTTATGAGCCTCGTTCATGATAAATTCACAAAGATTGTCGCGATTTGGTACCCAAATGCGATTAAGATAGTATTGAAGTCCGTCTGATTTCGTCACAAGTTGATCCATAGAGGCACCACGGATTTTGACGAGCAGACTTCCTTTGTTAGCTGACGCAAACTGTGCCTCACGAATACAATTGTGAAGGTCACTTGACACTTGAAAACAACGCATACGATAGCAATGAGTCTTACGACTCAGGGCATCAACTACGACATTCGCCTTTCCAGGATGGTAGCGAATTTCGCAGTCATATTCGTTAAGTAATTCCACCCAACGATGTTGATGCATATTTAGTTCTTTCTGATTGAATATATGTTGTAGACTTTTGTGATCAGTGTATACAACACATTTCGTACCATAGAGGTAGTGATGAAACAATGGTTAACCGGGCAGGGTTAACTCACTGGTCTCGTCAAGAAGGGTTAATCCCTTCCTCTCGAGGATCGCTGGCTGGATCACCGGTGGGTTGATCTCCTGCACAAGGAAAC